>NW_010145251.1:0-16651 GCF_000699245.1 Pterocles gutturalis | reverse complement strand
CTTGCCTGCCGGGGCTCGGGGCACGCGGGACCATCACGAGTACAGGTTCTTGGGGTAACTGGTGAAGAACTACCCGTTCTGCTGCATGGGCCTGCGATAAATGACTGGCTTCCTCAGTATGCTTTCTCCTTCCGATGTCAGTACCTTCTGCGGCAACACCACATAGCACAAAACAAGAAGTGGCCTGGATAATGGCTCCACACATCAGTCTTGTGAGAAAGAATGGGCACGAGCTGGCTTATCGCTTAAGCCAGAGCTCCCACTCTGTGTGTCTCCCTTGACTGTGTTTTCCTGGATTCTGTGTGTTTCCTTTGTTAAATGTATGCTCTTGCTGCAGTACACTAACAAAGTTCCTTCCAAGCTACTTTGGCTTCTGGAGGGAGTCTAACATCCCTGACAGCAGCAGGCCTATGCAGAATGCCATGGCCTCCTGCTAGACACTTTTTACTACCTGATCTGATTTAAATCCTACTGAAGTGGCAGTCCAGTACTTCATACTTCGAGGCATTCTCTCAGTTTTAATTTATCCTTCTTCCCTTTTCCCCTTCTTCCAATTTTTCTTTAGTTTCTAGATTGCTGTTACCAACTGCTCTGCTTCCTATAAGCTTTCTGCCTCTTACAGTAGTTATGTTCTGAACTTAAAGCAGAGGTTCATATTCCTTGCCATTGGAAATGCACAGGCTATCCTCTTGCTGCCAAGATTTCTGAGAACCACGGATATATTGTCTTATAGTTAAAATAACAGACAAAAGGATCTTCCCAGAAATGTACCATTATCAAGCTTTTGCAACTCCAAACTAATGATGAAACCACACAGATTGATCGCATTTCTCAATTAGTTAAAATTCTCAAAATAGGCTATACTGAAGAAATAATTTTTTTTATATTATACCTAGTTATCGTGATTTTATAGAGTTAGATAAGGCCAACTTAGCATAGTAGGTCACTTAATTGGACCTATTGTCACATCAGGATCTCTGCAAGTAAAATGAATGTAAGCTTTCCTCCACAGCAAAATTGCATACTGCAGTTCTGTTAGTTATACACAGGCATTTGTAGAAGAGGTTTTTAAATCGCTTATTAGCAGATGATTGTGTTCAAGAACCTTTGCTTCTTACAAGTTCAGTGACTGTATGCTACTTTGGGCACTGAAGTTTGAAAGATTAATATATGTATATATCGGTAGCTATAAAGTTCTTCATAAGTTAGTGTAAGGACCACAAGATATTTCTACTGTCAAAATAATTTTTAGTTTTATGTCTAAAAGTAATCTGAACATCTTATTTTAATTTGGTATTTTATTCTTTGCATTTTTTGCAGTGGAAGCACTCTTTTGACATTAATGGGGATCACTTGGCTGCGACAGTTTGTGCAAGACAAAGAGAATAATACAGGGAGGAGGTTCTTTATAATGGACTATTCCCACATGTCCAAGTGCCAGACAATTCTGAAGTAAGTTTAATAACTTATATTTCACTAAAACGATGATGTGTCGTGAAAATGTCACACCATTGCTTACTGGAGTGTTGAATGGTTTGGGGGAATATGCTGGGCTTGTCACAGTGTATAGCACCACTCTGAAGCCATTTAGTTAGATATTTTGAAAAACAGGCTTTGAGTTTTGTTTCCAACTCCTGTACCGTAAACTTATCTTCTTGCTTTGTGTTTGTTAAAAGATTGAGCAGAAGGAATAAGAATGACATGATGTGTAGCAAATTCATTTCTAATTCCCAAGATCTACATGTGGGGGAAGCATCTTTGCCCCAGAGAGACCCAGTGCAACGTTTCTGTGTTTAGCTATGAGATATCGCTTCCCCACAATTGGCCTGCAGGCTGAGGAAGGATCTGCTGTTCAGAACCTTACCTCTTCCCATTAGGCCAGACTTAGCATCTACTGAGATATGAAAATAAACTCTTTTCAGTGGATTCTTAATGAGGACTTGTTTTGTTTGGCTGGTGAATATGTTGTTTTCTATAGGCTGAACTGAGAAAAAGAGTATTTATGCATGTTTATAAGATACCTTAACTTCTCTGTATTTGCACTTTACAGTGCAACTGACCAAAACAATGAAACTGTATTTCTATTTGTAGTTCTTTTGGTTTGGAAAGATCTGTATCACACCATTACCCAGAGCTTATATGAGAAATGCAAAGAAGAAGGTTTTTGGCAAAAAAATCACCAAAATGTGTCGCTAGTGATACATTTTTGATAAATTAGATTCAGCCTTTGGTACATGAAAGCCTTGATGTGTCTGCCTTGAATTATTATTTAAACCGAGCAAGAAGAGGAACTTTTCTTGGCTTTTTAGGTATTGTACTTTTTATTCTCTCTTTTTAGTGTATCTTTCTGAATAGCTAAGAGTTAAGCTATTCTCCACATGGTGCTTGATTTTCCTGTATTTTATTTTCTGTGAAGCAACTATTATATGACATATATTGATATCAAAGCAGTCATCCTTTTAAGAGATCAAAGTCAGAGAAAATCATCATTGCCATAGGAAGCCCAAGTCTAATGACCCAGATGGAAGGAAGTGCAAGGTTATTTTGCTGCCCATAACAACTCTTAGAATCACAGCCGAATTATACATCAATAAAATATTATTTTTTTTAAGAAAAGGAATACTTTTACAACTTGATATGTGACCAGAAATATGGATGTCCATTGCTACTAAAGAAAAAGAGTGATTTTTTTATTTATTTAAGGGAAATGCCAGTTAAAATACTGCTCAGGTTTCAGTATCTTTTATCAGCTGTGAGATTAATGTTGGTTTCTAAAAACTAGTTGCTACACATGCTGAGACTTATTTCTAGAAATAAACATAACTCATACACATAGGCAGGGTCTAGTCTTCATCAAGTGTAGTGGGAGTGTCATGTCTAGGATCTACCTGCTTTTGATGGGCCTCTGAATTTCATGAGTTCTTATAAGAGTTAGTGGGTCTCATGTGCTGCCTTATTTGCACTAAAGTGAGCTATATGCTCAGATTTTTTTTTTTTTAATTAAAACACCTTCAAATAACTTTCAACTTTATTAAGTATGTATTTGGGTCCACTTTCCATCATGCATCTGGTTCCTCAAGTTTAGAAAAATGGCCCCAAGGTTATTTGTCATTGCCTTTCTAAATTCTTCCACATACATAATGCTGTGGAGCAGGTTTTACAATCTCTGTCAATATACTCCTTTACTTGCAGCTCGTAGGTGTTACGGGAACTTGTTCTGTCCTGATTCTTTAGTGAAAAGACAAGTAGATAAAGGCTACAAACAAATGAGAGATGTTGAAAAAAACCTCCCGTCTCAGACTTTAGAGCTGTTTTATTGCTACTGCCTGATCTTTTAAAAAAAGAAGATACCTTTGGAGATACGGTACTTTATTCCCAGACAGAAGAATATTTTCTGAATGATGTTAACACTTAGAAACAGAAATGTCCCTGTTCTGCTTTTATAAAAGCATCCTTATTTCCTTTGTGTAGAAGCAACAATTTAATGCAACTATAGCCACCTTACAGATGTTTGTACCCATACTTTTATAAATTTCTGTAGGTATGTTCTGTGTGTTACAGTTTACAACCTCTTTTCAACCTTGATGTTTACATTCTTGCAATTTTGAAAAACATCAGTTTTGTCATATGGTCAGGTTTCGTGTACTGCTGATTTAGTGTTCTACGAAATGGCATCCGTATTTCAAAGAACCTACCCTCCGTTCTGCTGGTCCTGCTGGGATTGTTTCTCCATCAAAAGGGTGCCCCATATTTAAGGCTATGAGATTTTCTATGGTGGATGAAAAAATCTTCTCCACACAGAGCCATGTAGCAGACGGTAGCAATGAGGCAGGTATCATTTTTTCCTTCTGTACAAGGAGAGTGCCTTTGCAAGGAGAGTTCAGCAAGCAAACAGTGGATCTAAAGTGATGTTGTTACTCACCACAATGTGGTCATTCTGGTCCCTCCTGCACCTCCGTGCAAGCACACCCCGGAAAGGAAAATAATAACTTCTTTCTCAGCAGCCTCCCTAGCATGTTGCGTCACTGCTGAAATATGTATGGGATCCTGGCTGGAGATATCTACTATCTGTGGAGTATTTAATAACGTTTCTCTGTGTAAATTTCCTCAGTGGAGAATGAATAATACCTTCTCCATTTTCCCCGGTCTATCCTTTAAGCTTTTAATTTGTATGTATCTATCATGGTCCTTGTAAAAGTTGCACATATTTCAAAAATTGCCCCCTTTTCTCTTTCATGCAAAGTACATCAATTGATTGAAAGGACTAAGCACTCAAAGCCTCTAAAGGATTTTTTTTTTTTTTAACACAATCAAAGTGGAAGATACTGGAAAGGAGAAACCTTTACTCCTTCCGTGATTTTGGCAGATTTCATCTCCTCGTCTCACCCCAGCATAGCTATATGTGTTTGGTAGGTTCCAAAGAGGAATCCCTTTAGAGAATTAATTGAAGGGAGAGTGCTTTTCATATTTACCTTAGCACCTCAAAAGCCTGAGCAGCTGGTCAAATCCCACCTCTCTTTAGAGTTTTAAACTATCCTTGTTTCTTCCAAAAGGAGAGGATGTCTCCTGCTTGCATGATACTATAAAATAAGTCTCTGCTTGTAGAAATTAAAACTCCTTTTAGAGCCTTTCAACATTTAACTATAAATCCTTGCTGCTGTATTTATTTACAGATTATTCATGACAGTGTCTAAATCCTCTTTTATACATATAAGACTTTATATCCTCTTTTATACATAAAAGACACTATAATTTCATAGAGTCAGGAGGGGTAAGATAGTTTCACTTTGTACTTTTTGGCACTAACATACATAATTCTATATAAAATTATTTATATATAGATAACAACTACCTTGAAGTATGATAAGGTTATATTCAAATTACTTTTTTCTTAATGGTTTGGGTTACCTTTGTAGTCCCTCAATATCCTTGTTTGTTTTGAAGCCCTAAAATTTACATGACTGAAGCCCCAGATAGTCTGAAACAGTCTTATACCTCCTTCACTACCTTTATTTACTTAGCTCCCATCTTCCTGGATTCTTGAACAGTTCTCATTGTTCTCTTTTTACTCTTTCCTCTTGCTCCCTGAATGTGGAAGTGCACTGTAGCTTGTTGATGGAAGAGGATGTTATCCCTTCCTAATGGATCATTATTCCATTGAATAATGGTCTCCATCTGGGAGGGCTGTTAATGGCTACTTCAGGAAACTTCTGGCATATTACTGAATTTGTCAGACATTGGTTATGAGGTGAGAAGTCCTGAAAGCAAAATTTCACATCTCTTTTTCCCACATTACACACATACTCACCCCTCCTTCTTTTTCCCATTCTCTGCTTTTAGCTGTATGTATAAATGTATCTTTCCATTTAACTTGTATTTTAGTTTCCATGTTACTATTTTTTCCTTAACAGTTCTCAATTATAATCAGTTACTCAAGGATTTTAATCCTCCCTTTAACCTTTCTTTCTACATACGTGTTCCTCACACTAGCAATACAGTCCTCCACAATATTGATAGGCTTGGGATTTGTACTCCAACTTGCCTTTACCTTATGCTTTGGTACCTTCTCTATTCTGGTTTCACCAGTTTGTTATTTCACAGTGTGATTCTGCCTCTCGGTCAGAATTTGACTCGGCCTGTTCTTTTAGCTGTTTTCCATTGAGATCAGTTTCCCAAGGATTTTAATCCCTTACTTTTTCTCCATAGTGATTTGGGCTGCTCTTGATATGTTAAATAAAATGTAAAACTCCCTCTGTGTCTTATATTTGTTTAAGATAACAATAATCTAGTTTATTTATTTTTCTTAAAGTCCTCTAGATCAAAAACACCTTAGCATGCTTTCAGATCTGCTGCTTTTGTTAAAAACAACACTGTTATGACATTTCTCTGATGTTTGAGTCAGGTATAGGAGGGATATCAAGAATGCTGTATGCTCCATCTCTGGTGGCTCTAGGAAGGAGTCTAATAATTAAAGGTCTCTATATATAGCTTTGCTTTAATATGTTTTACAGACTCTAATTTCTTCACACTTTCTAATTTTATGGGGTTTTTTCTGTCCTCTGTCTTACCTTTTTCTTTGTTGTTTTCTTCTGAACATCTTGACTTAATTTGAAGATTGATTTCCAATTACATATCTTTATTCACATCTACTGTCAGGGATTAGCAAGGGAAGCCAGGGGATGAGCATAATGACAAGACAGGCAGTGTCCATCTTTGCTGACAAAAATCCAACTGGGCAGGGCCAGGAGGTCTGGGCCAGCAGCCCGTGGCTAGGGACAGGCAGGGCTATGGTGTGGTGGGGCTGCAGCTCGGACTAGACCCTGCGGCAGAGCCTCAGATGAAGGCAGCTCCCATGGGAAGAGGTGCGCCCCCGCCAGCAGCTGGCCCGCAGCTGGCCCTGACCCTTGCAGCCAAACCTCCACTTATCTTTAGGTCATTGACTGCACCTCCATTTCCCCAACTTACATATATTGTTGTAAAAGCTAAAATAATTCCATCACATTAAGGAGTATAACTTTGCATTTACATTAGTGTACTTGGAAGCAGAAAATTATTTTGCAATATGGTAGCATTTTCATTGCACTACCGTTCCTGTTCACAGAAACCCCATTTTTTGAGTTTGACAGTAAGATCATAGGATTGTGGAATCATAGAATGGTTTGGGTTGGAAAGGACCTTAAAAATCATAGTTCCAACCCCTCTGCCATGGGCACGGACACCTCCCACTAGCCCAGGTTGCCCAAAGTCTCATCCAGCCTGGCCTTGAACACCTCCAGGGATGGGGCATCCACAGCTTCCCTGGGCAACCTGTTCCAGTGCCTCACCACCCTCACAGGAAAAAAAAAAAATATTCTTCCTAATATCTAATCTAAATCTACCCTCTTTCAGCTTAAAATCATTACCCCTCATCCTATCACTCCACTCCCTGATAAAGAGTGCCTCCCCATCTCTCCTGTAGGCCCCCTTAAGTACTGGAAGGCTGCTATAATGCTGCCTTGGAACCTTCTCTTCTCCAGACTGAACAACCCCAACTCTCTCAGCCTGTCCTCATATGGGAGGTGCTCCAGCCCTCTGACCATCTTCATGGCCTCCTCTGGACTCTCTCCAACAGGTCCAGGTCTTTCTTATGTTGGGGGTCCCAGAGCTGGATGCAGTACTGCAGGTGGGGTCTCACGACAGTGGAGTGGAGGGGGAGAATAACCTCCCTTGATATATACAATGTACACAGAACTGAAACTTCTTCTGTATGCATTAAGATACTCAAGATGTCAGAGAAGAAAGATGTAGTTTTCCTGTTAGTGTATAAATAGTTCCTGAAGCAAAGCTCTTCCCATCATAACTTCCTGCTAAACTTGACTCAATTAGCAAATGGTAGTGACAGTGCTGTAATGTAAAATCAATAAATGTTATTTGAATTGAAGCTATTATTTGAGCAGAGTGAAAATATACTTAATTAACACACATTCAAATGTTCTAAAGAAATTACGTGTCTTTATTTTTGAAACATCATGTTCTGTTCCAGTCATTTTAGAGGGACTATATTTGGTAGAATTGAGGCTAAGGCTACATAGTGGTACAGCTCTCTGAATTTAAGTGGAATCATTGCCAAGTATTTAATTTCTTTCTGTGCCTTTTAGAAAAAGGTTCAGATCTCACAGTTCTTGAAATTAATCATAAAATTAGTGTATTAGAAGCTGGCAGGTTGGTACAGAGAGACAATTGCATCTTTTGCTATCAACACGTTTTTTTTCATGTAACTGTTAACTTGTGTGTGCCCTTGTGTGTGCTTCCCACCACAGTCCTTTGCCAGGATTTGTGTCTCTGACAAAGGAGAGAGAATACTCCGAGTGCATGAAGCACGTATCTCTCTTTTACTGGAGGGTGAAATAAAAGGTGAAGAAGAGCAACTCTTTGCATCATTACTCTTCCCATGCACCTTTTCTTTTAGGCAAAGAGCAGTTTGGATCACTTAAAGAGAAAATAATTTAATTAGGAAGGGATTAGAATGTATAGTCGCCCCTCTGATTGAAAGGTTGTGTCCCAAATTGGTGTCTCTTCTGTACTCCCCAATAAATCAAACAATAGTGGTGATAAAAGGCAATGCTGATTCTTTGCAGGAATCCAAGCACTGCTGTTACCTGGCTAAGGTGGCAACCTAGATCTTCTAGCTTGAACAGGTGCTAGAAGGTAGCAGGCTGTCTCATCCTTCTCTTCTTCTCGTGATGCAGAGAGAGATGAATAGTAGGTTTCTTTGTGGACAGCTTTGGGAAATGTCAGGGTAGTCCTTGTTTTTATAGGTGTCTGACAAATGGCTGAGAGACTGAGAGAGGACAAGCGTGGGACGTGATCCCTGCAGTTCCTTTGCAGAGGATCTCACATGGATAGAAGTAGCAGCACTGGACAGCAAAGCAGGGCCTGCTGGGAGTGTACAGTGGGTTTGTACTTGCCTCCCCAGATCTCCAGTTATAGCTCGTTGCTGAGAGAGAGGAGAAGCTTCTTGAACCACTTCCCAGCTCATTCTAGTGGGAATTGTTGCAACCCTGGCAAAAAGCCCGAGACTAGGGTAGCCAAGAGTGGGCCAAATGTATTTCATAACTCAGACCTTTCTCTTGTTTATATTTGATCATCATACTCCAGCCATTCAAAGGACTGAAGACTTAGAAAAACAGCTGAGAAAAAGAAACTCAAAAATAATTAATATTGAGATTTTGTGGACACATTATTTATTTGTATAGTTTGATCTTAGTCTCTTGGAAGAGAGCGAACACTTTGAATGAAGAGCTACTAAATTTTATATGAAAGAAAAACAGCAGCAGTAGCTACCTTTGATGTACAGCCTTTTCATAAAATAAAGGTTTTTCTGATACTGTCTGTGTACTTACTACAAGAGCCATTTATATATTACTAGATATCCAAATACACTAAATAGAGATGATACACTCAAAGTAGCAGACCCTTGCTTTTTTCAATGAGGCATAGTGAAAAAGGAGGCAGGAAACTGGAAGAACAATAGGTCTGTTCCCGTTTTCTTCTTCTCTTTATATAGAGATTTTGAAGGAAGTGAAATAGCTCTGTTTCCTCACATATGACCTGTGAGAAAAATAGTCTGTGCAGTCAGTTTTTAGCTTGGGAACACACACAGACTCTATTTCCCAGTAGTGAAATAAAGGATGTGTATTCCTTAGAAAGTAAGTGAATGAAAAAGCACCTGCATTTCTTCTAGTGAGATATTAGACTTTCCACCTTCTGTTTGCCTCTGCGATGGAAACACTCTGAGCTGTAGTGACTAACTGACATACCAAGTCTTTATTGATGACTATTTGCTATTGTGAGAAGCTGTTAATACTGAGGGTAATTTGTTTGTTTGCTTAGGGAATCTTTGGTTAATCAATAGGATAGGGTCAACAATACAGCCTTGGTACTTTAGTTTATATGTCTAAGCCTACAGCTGTGACCAGAGAACTGATTTGTTCCATGAGTCCTTATCTATCTAAAAGTTAGTAGTCATCTCTGACCTACTTACAGAAGCACTGTCTATAGTGATGCTTTTTGGAAGGTGAGGTCCTTATCTCCCTTCTTTACTACAGAGACATAACTATGTATACATGCAGAGAGTTAGTCAAGTAACTGACTTAAACTAGACACCTTACTTTTAGGTGTTGTATGTACAGGTAATACAATTTAAAAACCTGACTGAAAGCAAGGGATCTTTCAACTCCTACCTAAAATCTTAGCCACTGCACTTAACCCAGTGATTTCTTAAATGCCTGCTGACTTTTCAGGGAGGTTGTTCACAGCAGTCCTACTTCACTATCATCAGCAGATAAGCAGTTTTTCCATGGCTGATGTACATCCTAGTGCAACACCAACCATTTTAAACAGTGTGCATCATGGTCAGTCTTTCTGAAAGGTGCACTTGAGAAAATGCCAGCTGAGGTCAAGGGAAGCATTCTAAAGTATTAGAGCATGAAAAGTCACAACCCACCCTCTTGAGAAAAAACAAGAGGTTAGGTTCTCACTACGTTTTCCCATCAGATCTCTTTTCTCTTTTGCTTCCACTGGCAAGTGAAATAAGAGGAAAGAGGGAAAGTTGGATAGCTGGAGTCTTTGGCTCCCTCATACTAGACAAAACTGATCCACTGACTGACCATTTAATCAGTTGCCTCTGTTTTAGAAACTCTTTCTCCAGTCTTCCTCCACCCAGAAGACGTCTGTCAATTGTCCTCTTATGGCTCCAACTATGTGACTGTAAAATAACTGAGACTAAGTCCCTGTTCTGTTTTTCATTTCCATTTCAAGACACCACCTCTCCTGAATGAACTCCCAAGGAAGATGGCTAGTATTTCCTCTGTACCTTATCCCAAATACTGTAACTGTGCCCACATGTACCTTTTCCCTCAGAGGGACACACATGCCTTGTTTAAGTAGCTGGGAAGTTCCTCATCCTACATTGACTTACTTTCTTTAGTCTATGATGCAAGTGGTTATCTGAAGAAAAAAAAAAAACCTACCCCTCCCATTTCTGTTTCCTGTTAGCACGGTAATTACAGTTATTTATGGTTTTTAGAGCAGAAATACATATATAAATCCTGGAATCATCATGCCCCCTCCATTATTTCTGCCAAATTTGCAGACCATCAGAAGCATACTTTTATGTCATCTAATATGACGTGAAATCTAATATTATTTTATAAGCTTCCATTAAATTCAATTTCAAAATGGAGGTGAACTTTAAAAATGGAATGATATGCTGTTTCCTAATAGTGGAAGGAAGCTGAAGCTGGTCTAAACTTATATAAGTAAGACTTGGATCCAGAGGAAGTGCATTGGGAAGTTTCTGTAACAGTTCACAAAGAAAACACTTGCCTATGTGCCAGACAGCTTTTGTGCTTCCTTCAGTAAACATGAGGGAAGTGAGATTCATTTGTGCTGTGTGTGTGACATAGAAAAAAAATATTTGCTTCAAAATGCGACATCAGAATGCCTTGAGAAGCAAATATTATTTATATACATGTAACACAATTACATAGGATAACTGTGAACTAAACAAGAAGATGGTTATACCCAATTTTCTTAACTATGTTTTTTAAATCTAAGCTTCTCCAACATGTCGGAGGTGCTTGGACAAAATTTCCTCAAGGAAAAATAAAAAAGGGTAAGACTTACCCCAGAAGTTTGGGATTCACAATTACCATTAACTTTGCAGATGAAAAATTCATGAAAATTCATAAAAGTTAGGTGTTAGATGAAGGAGAAAACTGGCACATCATTTGTAATCAAACCATATGGTGTGTTTAAAAGATTAAATTAATTTTATGTTCTCATGGTGCTTCCCTGGTAGATATTTGCCTACTATTTGAAATCAGCATACAGTTTGACCTTCTACACCATGACAGAAATTCCTCCTAGGCTATTAGGTCAATAGATGAGACCATTAGCAGTGCTCTGTGGGAAGCTGCACTGGGAGTCTGATTGTTCTGTGTTACAGTTTCAAACAGCATGAAATCAAATTATTTAGGATCAAAAGACTTATGGCTGCAGTGCCAGTGAAATTATAATAAAGTCTGATCAGTTACGAATTTGAACCTCATTTGGGTTTCAGAGCTGGTATTGCATCTTGAAACCACAAAAGAATCCTTAAAAGGCAGTTTATGTATAAATTTGTCCCTAAAGATACACTTCCAATAAAGTGCTCCTGTACTTGACTTCAAAATATAGCATAAATTCAGTCTAGTTGCAAAGATTACCAGATTCAAATGACTGAGCATTAAGCACAGTTTTTGAGCTCAGAACCTGGAAAGCAGACCACTGAAATTACAGGTTTATCTCTAAAAATGCTTATAAACAAGATTGTTGCATTAAATTATTATTATCTGTTATTAATCCAGTTATAAAGTTCTCTTACATTTTTTAGCCAACTATAAGCTTCCGTGAACCATGCTTGCATGGCTAGAAGGAGATCTTGACATTTCACAAAAAAAAAAAAAAAAAGTAATGACTTTTGCCATGACAAGACTTCATATGTTAAGTAAATGCATTCTGAAAAATGTCAATCCACGGTTACATTTCAATAAGATTTCCTTTAGGAAAAGATTTTATATACTTCTGTCTTGAGTCGTTATAAAGGCCTGAGCTTTATGAAGGAAATTTATATGAAACTAATAAATAAAGATATTACACCTAGAGCTGTATTTGAAGTGGATGTGAATAGTAATTCTATATTAATGTAACTGTCATCTCTGCTACCACTATTTGACATCTTTATGCAAAGCCAGTATTTTTGGTTTTCTGAAGAAGTCCCCAAAATGTCAGTATGTGTATGTGGAGAGGGAGAGGAAGAAAGGGAAGTGATTCTTTTTTCATGATGCATACCAAACAAGAGGACAGAGGGACTGGATGATTCAGCTGTTACCGTACTGTCTGGAGATCAGGAGATGTACTGCTGTTTCCTTGCAGCAAGAGATTTTTTTTATACCAGGAATCTGAGAAAGTAATTAGTTTTCATGTTCCTCTCTCTCAAATATTCAGATGTTATAGCAATGAACACCATAAAGCATTAAATACAATCAGTTATTTATAAATTTATTTTTCTCTTTGTAAACTGTCTCCAGACAATTTTTGATACTCTTGTCCTTCAAGACATTACTGCACATCCTCTTTACTTCACATCAACTTGTGCAGAAAAGCATCACCAAAGCTCAAAGTACACCCCCAATTAATTCAAGCTTTGTGCATATTTAGGGAGGTTTTGAGTTCAGTCATACAGTTTTCAAGTAGCTACTCTCAGAGACATGATTAGAGTCATCCATTATGGGCCCACTCTTTTAGCTTGTACTGATAGAGCATCTTTCTGTCATTCCATACAGAGGTTTACTCTTTGGTTAGGTGTAGGGCAACTAATTTCAGTGATTTATATCAAGATTTTAAGTACTCCTCTTTTCTATTCAACTGTAGTAAAGATTTACATGATTCATTTAGGAAGAAGCAGCATTAAATTGTTGAGGCACCTAGTAGATACCAAGAAGGATATGATGCCCTGAGGCCATTTCTGAAATAAGTCCCCTCTCTTGGACAGACACAGGTGAGTAACAGCATAAGTGAATCATTCTGTTTGCCTCAATGGAAGTGCTCATTCAAGTGCCAAGACTGTCAGCAGTCGCTGTGTTTGTAGTCTCTCTTGTTCTGAGGCTGGTCCATCATGTTTGCTTTTGCATTAAAAGAAATGCTTATATTTTGCTAGGTTACTTTTTCAACTCCCTGAGAGAGAAAAAAAGAGACAGCGGGGGATTTTGTTGTTCCCTTTTGGTTTTGGTGTGGGTTTTTTTGGTCATTATAGAAAACGTAAAACTAAGAGCCCAACAATTAATATTTTAAAACATGGTTTTACAGGACAATTCTTGAAAGTTTTCCAGAGCATCACTATGCTTCTCATTTTGTTAAAATAATTTTCTCCCTTGAAACAACTGCTGACTTAAGACAGAGAGAGCAGCCAAGTAACACTAATGATTGGACTGAAAATGATGGAGGTGCCTTGGATATGGAGTTTGTATGGAGTTGATTGTCTTGTCTCAAACAATATCGTTCTTCTGACTGTCTCTAACACCCATACTCTCTGAATATTGCTTACTCCCTCGGATTTCTATAATGACATTGACTTGCTATGGTTTTTTGTTTCATTGCAGCCACGGACCCAGTCTTGTTCTAATAAAAGATACTTTACTTTTTCTGTGGTGTTACAAAGTCCACAGGAATAAGAAATGCAGTAGATCCTGTACCACTTCAAAACTTTAAATCATGCAAAGACATATTTTTAAAGACCTGTTTCAGCCTGGGCTTTACGACTTCATGTTGAGTAATAACCCTACAGTGGGTTGTATAATACGGCACACCCATGGTGAGAAGTGACTCATGGCAGGCCAACGGCACAGATACGTGATGGGTCTGGGCTAAGGCAAGACACACATGCACACTCCTGGCTGAATCACAGCACTGGAGTTTCTGTCCAGCTTTGGAGAGAGTAAGGAGAATCGCTGGCACTTTGCACAGGTATAAGTTGTTGGTGTTAAAGCAAAGGGATGGGATGCAGGCACATGTGGCAGGAACTCTCAACTAAATCAACAAGTCAAACAAAAATGTGTTGAAAGAACAAAGTAAGACCTGGACTATGTAAGAAGACAGATAAGACGATCTCTGCTAGCAGTGAAATCTGCAAATCGTGGTGGCAGTTGTAATGGTTTTCAGCTGGGGAGGATCTCAACAGAAAACTGTATGCACGTGTGGTGCATATGTCTGCCTATTTACAAGCACATACAATGCAACAAAAAATCAAGAGAACAGTATTGTACAACACAAGAACAGCATGGGTTATCAAGATATACTAGTAAAACAAGAATATTTAGTTAATATATGCCGGAAAACAGAAAAAATGGCCATTACCTAGCAAATGACCTTTTAACTCCTGCAGTTTTCAGGCTTGGCCCATGCTGCTACATGCCTGTCTCTGGAGAAACCTGTTACAACAGATATGTTTACAACATGTTCATTGTAAACATTAAATACTTTTACAAAACCAGTTTCTCATGGGGTAAACAGCTGAAAGGTAGGAGGAGACAGAGAGCTGATAGTCAACTTTCATGAGGGAGAGAGGTTACTAGTGCGGTCTTAGGACCATGTCTGTCTGGACCTGTGTTGTTCAAAGCTGTCATTGATGACATGGGAAAAGAGGTGACAAATCACACAGTAAAACAGCTGATGGTACTGAAAAATGCAAAGTAATATACTGGGGGGAAAATAATCCTAATTATCTCTAACAGAACAATTAATTACTACCACTTTAGAAACAGGCTTTGAAATCAGTGTGGGTACTGCTCAGCGCTTTTCAGAAAGGCAATTAAAATGTTGAGAATTCTTAGGAGTGAGAACAAAACAGAAAACGTTATGTCATTGTATATACTATACTAATGTGCTGGATAATGCTGTCAGTTTTACTAATTTAATCACAAAAAAGAACATTATTTGAAAAATTGTAAAGAAAAACAAGAAGGATCAGCAACATGGAAAGGCATCCATCTTACATGAGATTAAATAAAACTAGGGCTCTTCAGCTTGAAAATAAGATGAGCAATGGGAGAACTATAGGCATGAACGTGATGGAGAAAGGAGAAGATGGAATAATTACTTGCTCCAATAAGTGCCAGGAGCCAGGAGAGAAACCAGGGGCTCAAGCGATAGTTTTCACTGATTATACTGTTTTCCAAATGCCTGCTCTTGGTCACTGCTGGGTGCAAACTGTGGTGTTCTCAAGCTATGTTTTTAAAATCTCATTTGCATAATTCCTCAAGGAAGGTCAAATTACAATAGTTTGGTTTAAGGCAGAATCTCATTACTTTTGGGGAGCGCTCTTAGAAAATGCAGAAAGGGAAATATGCATTATGAGTCTGATGATGACCTTAACCAGTGATATGAAATATGTATGAGCAATATTTCTATGTCTGTCCTGTGTGCTTGTAAAGGACTATTTTGCACTTCTCTTTTTTTTTTTTGAGTATCATTTTGTGGAAGCAGAATGACCGAAAATCACCATCTACATAATTTTCACGTTTCCTGCTCTCTGCTGCTGGAGGACATAATCAGTCACTTAGTCCTGATGCTGCCCAGCTCATTTTCATACTTTGGCAGCATCAGTGTTCCCTTAATTGTCATGGTCACATGGTTTTGAGTACCGATTTACCTAGAATTATTTTAATATTACCTGACAAAGAAGGGCCATGAAATAAATGGCTATGAAAACATACCATGTTTTGATAATCCGCTGGCTGTGTTCCTGGGGACCAAGGGTACATGGCATTTTCTTTTCAAAAAGACAGAACTTTTTTTTTTTAAAAAATATGTACTTCCTCAAAAAAAAAAGGGTTAAAAGAAAACAAGATAAGGAATTGTAGATTTTTGTTCATCTTCCTCAGCTGATCTGCTTCTTATAAATTAGGGGCTATGTTTCAAAACAGACTTAGAAAATAATTTCTAACAGATTTAATTACATTAATAATAATACTTTTGGTCTGAAAAGTCACAAACTCTTCAATCAAACATAAATTATCCATAATAATCACATTAGGCAGACCAAAGGCCTACATAATTTGTGCAAATGCTCTTCTGATGATTAAGAAATCTAGAGTATGTGCGTGATACAACTGAAAGCGTGTTCTTAACAATAAAAACAGAAAATAAGCACTTTTATTCTATACTGCTAAATAACCAGAATATTTGCCATATTTGCTAACATACTAATTACATTCTCTTTTTAAAGGTTTATCTCAGATTTTCCTTTAAAAAGTCTATCCTTTCTGCTGTAGTATTTAGCACTGTGTTGGCCAACAAAAGGAAGATTTTAGGAAAAGCTGTATGCCTCAATATAAGCACATATGCCATCATATGCACAGAGCATCAGTGTTCTTTTCTACATTTTTATGAGAATTCTCCACTGTCTTTTGATTCAATTCAGACAGATTTAAATTTCATATTAATTTCATAATTGACGTAGGAATGTAGCCCTTTTAGTAGTTGTTTTCCTAACTATCAGTTTGTTTTTTGAGAAGAGCGCCTCTTACTGATGTTAAATGCAGTCACCCTCAGCAAGTTTGCTGATGACACC
>NW_010145250.1:0-22761 GCF_000699245.1 Pterocles gutturalis | reverse complement strand
TCCGCGGCAGGTCTGGATGGAAGAACAAACGATTATAAACTTGGTTCTTCTTTGCTTGAGCCAGTTTGTGTAACTTTGAGCAATCCATAAAAGAAATGAAAAACTGAGTAAACCGCCCAGTTTTCCACTTCAGATAGTGCAACAAGTTCTTTCTCCCCCTGATCACATGTAAGGCTGGCTGGAACAGCTGGAGAAACAAAACGCGCTTTGGGAGAAGAGCGGATCTTGTACCTGTAAGAAAAAGAACAAGCAGATGAGAGAGAGTGCACTTTGAAAATCTTAGGAGAAAAAAGGTTTACCTTTTCTTACCGTTATGGCAGTGCTGCTGTGCTTTGATAAACTCAGTCTTACTGTCATCCTCATAAAAACAGTGAAAAAGTGGAATAGAGATTGGTTCATGATGTCAAATTTCAAGCAGTCATTTGACATAATTGTTACTGTGCAGTTGTGTAATGTCATCTTACTTGGACCACACTTCTTACTGTATATATTTTCTGTTTTAATCTTTAGGATGTGTTTGCAATATTAAAATAGTGCAATCTTGGTAAACAAAATTGCTGTTTTTTAAGGTAATTTATTAGAGTCTTGAGGGTAGAATAAATTACTGGAGAGGGTGCTCAGTATAAGGAAACTCATTAAGTGTTAGTGCAAACTAACTTCGAAATTGTTTCTAGTGTAAGCTGCAAGAATCCTGGCAGCTGGTTTTAAGCAAGTGCAAGCTGAATCCAAAGCGGTGCTGTATTATTTGCAGCCTTGAAGCTGGGTATGCTTTCACGCCTTGCAGTTGTCATTGGTATACATTCTGTACCTGTTGTCGGCTCACAGACCCCTTACTGTGCTGAGTAGCAGGCTTCAAGGACTCAGGTGGTAAATTAGTCTCTTGTGCTTGTTCAGACTGAGATGCTAATGAGGACACTAGGACACTTGTTGGCAATGCTCATTTTTTGGGATGTGAACAGCTGTCAACAAAGAATTTCAGTGAGGTCAACTCATGTTGCCATCAGATATCACTAACCTTATGGAAGTAACAGTGGGGACAACAGTGACCACAATTGCCCTGGTATGCTTTTACTACTAATTTCAGACTTTATAGTCAGGAGTTCAAGATGCCTTTTTAAAAAAAAAAAAAATGTTTATCTTTAGGCTTTGGAAAATTTGTAGCTATTAAAAATAATCACTGACTAGAGATGTCTTATGTAGGTATGCCACACACCAGTA
This sequence comes from Pterocles gutturalis, assembly GCF_000699245.1. Lineage (NCBI taxonomy): Eukaryota > Metazoa > Chordata > Aves > Pterocliformes > Pteroclidae > Pterocles > Pterocles gutturalis. The sequence goes on along the minus strand of NW_010145250.1, from coordinate 21,543 downwards.
AATGCTTCCTTTTCAGGTCATGGAGGCCAGGTGATTCTGTGATCAGTGCCCAAATGCTTAGAGAGAAAGCAGCGAATGGCGGGAATTGAATGATGCCTGTAAGAGCAGGATGAGTGGGTATGGTTGTATTACCCACAGAGGATAAATACAGAGGTGGTAGGTGTGTCTGAATTCTACTATGGACTTGGCTTTTCTTCTTCACAAAAACAGGTGTGACAGTCTATGGAAATCCATGCTTTTGTGATTTCTTGAAGAGGTACGCTTTCCTGAACTGGGACTGAGCCCAGCACATTCTCATAGCATCTGTTTTTCTTCAGATAAAATCCAGAGCGAGATGAATTCTCACCATGTTTGTTAGCCTTATGACCTTTCTTAACCTTGCCTTTCTTGAACGGCAATATAATTGTGAAAAGGACATTGTTTTACAGCAGCTAAAAGATAATTTGTAGAGATTGTTTTTCAGCCTTGTAGTTGAAACAAGTCTAGATAAAACTAGAAACTATGAAACAATATTCTGGCATAGCGTTGCAGTGAAAAACAAACCAAGAGAAGAAAGCTGGCAGCTAGTTTGCAGTGTGTACTATGCAGCCCCAGGTGGGGAAAGTAATTTAAGTTAGCTCTGGGGAATGAGGTCTGGTCCAAATATTTGAACACTTTCTATGAATCTGGTCACAGCAGCTACAATGTTACTGGCACCCTTCCAGCGCCTGTCAAAGCAATGCTTTTCTGTAACAGTCTTGTCCAATCTCTGTGGAAAAAAACAGACTATGTCCACATCCCTTGAGATACAGTTGCAAACATTTGCAGAGCTTGTTGTCTAAATTAAAGTCAACCTATTCTTTCTTAATGTTGACACCATACTTCTGCCCCTTTTTAAGTAATTCCTTTTCAGCTGCAGGGATTAAAATCTGTGTTGCCCATCATCTTGATTTGTATCACAGTTACTTATTTCTTTTTTAAAAAGTCTGTACAGATTGATTGTAATCAGCTGATTATACCAATTATTTTAAGCTGGAAAAGGGTAGATTTAGGTTAGATATTAGGAAGAAATTCTTTACTGTGAGGGTGGTGAGACACTGGCCCAGGTTGCCCAGAGAAGCTGTGGATGCCCCATCCCTGGAGGTGTTCAAGGCCGGGCTGGATGAGGCTTTGAGCAACCTGGGCTAGTGGAGTGTGTCCCTGCCCATGGCAGGGGGGTTGGAACTCAATGATCTTTAAGGTCCCTTCCAGCCCAAACCATTCTATGATTCTATGATTACTTTTCCTCTAAACTCAATACCAACGTACTATTTGCCCGTCTTTAATACACTGACCATATAAGCTAATGTGGTCAGCTCTGGGTGATTACTGTTTCTTTAGAATTCAAAGTTACGTTGATTTTTAAGGAACATGTTAATAATAGTTTTACTTGTTTAAAATCGGTAACTGTAATTTGCTAGACTACTTTGGTGCTTAGTGAAAAATACATCTATCTGTTCTCTGTGTTTAAACCAAACCAAACCAGAAAAAAACCCAAAAACCACACCAACCAACCAACCAAGCCTAATGCTAAGTTGGGAAGATTGGTTCAATTTTCGACTGTGTGAATCCAGAAGTACAATCCTGATTGTTTAATCAGAGAAAGGACAGAAGAAGATCTAAGTTGCTCTTTAGTTTGCATTTGTAGAATCACTGGCAGCAAATAGTGTCATTTTTAACTTCCTTGTGTCAAAAAAGGGAGCTTTTGAGGTAGCATTTTGCATCTTAACTGACTTGATCTTGGCAAAAATCAATAATTTATCAGAACAGAGCTATCAATCACAATATTTGTTAGATTTTAGTGTAGATATTCACAGAGAACATGGAAGTGCAATCTTAGAATTACAACATTTTTAAAGGTAATTCAAGTTTTATTTATGAAAACACTGTGTCCAAGGTTTTGCATGACATTTTCTGAAGGAAATATTGAAAGCTGGGTGAGCAATGCACTTTCTGAAAAAGGACTTTTAAAATGAAACTGTCCTTTTAAGAGAAGGAGGGCAGCAGAGTGATTATAGCAGAGTTCAACTTTGTATCTCCAAGTGGAACCTTCTCTTTCTGTATTCTAAAAGGGTAAAGTATTGCACACTATGCCTTGATTTTGCTATTAAGAAAGCCTGTTCTGCAAATTAAGCGCATATGAAGCTTGTACATGAACTGAGGCTGGCATGAAGCCAATGTTTAATGGGGGCCTTTGTATTTTACTCTGCCAGTTACTTTTCTCGTGACTGGGGGCTATTTTTAGTTTCTCCTACGGAAAAAAAAAGTCCCCCTTGTATTTTTAACACTTTGTATACTGTTACGGGCCTTTGTTTTTCCATCTGAATCTGACATTTTCTGGAATGTTATACAACAGATTGTTTGTCTCACCTGAGTATGTTGTTATTTATTTTGCTAATATGAAACACATCTAAAAGCATTTTCACTGTTCCAGGCACTTGGCGTCTTGTGGTATTCTGATGACCAGAATGTCTCCTTTGCAAGTACCTGTAATGAGCCATACCTTTTCAAGAACTTTCTTCAAGCTTGCTGCACCACTAGTAAATAAAAGAAAAGAATATTCTGAAAGAAGAATTATAGGGTTTGTATAGAAGTGTGGAAAGAGACTTTATATGCTTATCAGTTTTGTGTTTGCTGTGATTAATCTGAAATACTAGAAGTTCAAAGACTGAGCATCCCTGATGACACAGGTCCCTGTGACTCTGCCCAGTTGGAGACTAGGAATTTTGACTTTCAACATTTGTAGCGATCAGGCTTTCCAGTCTGAAATTGAGTATAAAAAAAAAATGCAGGAACCCAAACCCCTTGCCCCATAGAAAGAAACAGCAGAAACAACCCTTCTATTCCCTGACAAAACACAAACAACCCTGAAAGGGAAGAATACGCTCTTGATTTCATCTGGTGAAATGGAAATAAACCAACAGGTGTGAAAACTGCCTGTTCCCTGCTGTCTCTAATACATGCTAATGTTTGCAATCGCATTATGATGTACTTCTCACTTGTTGAGATTTTCTTCTTTCTTTAGAAGAAAGAAAAGAATTAGTTATGTGATGAAGAAGCTTAGGCGCATGGAAAAAGATTTTAAAATCCTGTTTGCCCTAAAGCTAGTGGGAAAATTACAGTACATTAACTCAGACTGGGATCTGCCCTCAGTCTCTGGTCCACAATAGTATGAATTGTTAGCATAATTTTTTTTACTATATGTAACATTAATTTATGAGAGAATTCTTGAACTGCAACAGATTTTGCACAGTTGCTTAAAAAGAGCCTTTGTCCAATAGTACTCAGTGTTGAGTACTGTTGAACATACACTCACTTTTAAACACAGATGGAATTAAGAATGTGCTTCAATTCTTTTGTGAATCAGAACTAAAAATTAAAAACCGTAGCTATGTAATACCTTGCCATGTTAAAGCAGAATCAACTAAAATGTTGCCATTGTATTTTTTCATATGATTTCAAAATCCTGCTTGAGCAGGGGTATTGGACAAGATGACCTCCAGAGGTCCCTTCCAACCTCCACCATTCTGTGATGTTGTGAGGTTTTTCCATTGCATGTATTTTTTAATTAAGCTTTTTTATTTGGGCTAAAATGTGGAAGTACTGTTCCTTGATTTAAACATTATGAAATATAGCCCTTTTGTTTTAATACACCTCTTCTTGGTAGCCATGAAGTGTAGTTTCTTGGTGTGGAATATCTAAGATCTACCTAAATGAAGACGGCTGTGCTGGAAAAACTATTTTTCCATTTGAAATGTGTGTGTATTTAGCTGATGATGCAGAAAGTAGCAGACACCAGGTTCACTGTTCACTAACTTTACTGCTGGGTGTTGTGTGATGTTTTGCATCTTTATGCAAAGACTTTTACCAGTTTATTGTATTTTTTTTCTCTTTTTAATTTCCAAAAACAGTGTTACTGTTTTCAGGTAACTGTGTGTTCACCTTCCAAGCTGCCATTTATACCATCTTTGAAACTTTTTAATACTGATTTTGAAATTAAAATACCTTGTAAATAATGTTTGTGTTTCTGTTTCCAGATACTCTATGCAGGAAATGTATGAAGTTGTTGCTGTTGTGGAGAATTACAAACTATTTGTTCCTTGGTGTAAGAAATCAGATGTATTATCAAAGCGCTCTGGATACTGCAAAGCACAGCTAGAAGTAGGATTCCCTCCTGTAGTAGAGAGATATACGTCAGTTATTACCCTAGTGAAACCACATTTAGTTAAGGTAATTTTTTTTTTCTTAGCTGTATCTTTCCATAACTTTTGTTGAAATTCAAATAATTTACTTGTGCCTCAAAACAAAATTGATTCTGGAAGTTCCTTGTGTGGCTCAGAACTTGTGTTGCTTTTGTTTAAAGACTTAGGTTAGCTGGAGAGAATATGAATGTGCTTTTAAAACATAAGCTGCCAAATGAGGGTGGCGAGGAATTGCTTTTTAATTTCCTTTTTCTGGAGAAGCTAGCATCCATGAATGAAGATAAACCATTTTTCTCTAAATGCAAAATTAGTACTGACTTAAAAATTATCTTTGACAACTCTAGCTTCCGATGCCTTAGCAAAATTGGTATGTCATCACTTTTCTCCTGACAATTTTAACTAGCTAATATGAGAAGTCTTAAGCGTAGGATCTGCTGAAGAACTTGTTACTCAGTGTATTGATGAGAAAATACGAGTGGATTTGAAGTAAATTTCTTAGAATTAATTTGTTCAGAAGAGAAACATTTGTATTTCTCCTCTTTTCAGCTTTTCAAAAATAGTAACTGAAAGTATTAAGGGAGAAATTTCAAATGATGTCTGGATCTTCTGACTAGTTTGCCTTATATGTTCAAACCTGTTTTGGTTAGGAACAGGTCAGAACAGGTTCCTTGCAGCAAAACTGCCTCTCCCTTCATGTGGCAGATCTTTTTGGAATAACTAGTGGAATTACAACAGCTGATTGCTGTTGAAGATAATTGTTTGGATATCCTATTTCACTACTCTTTTCTAGGCTTCCTCTTAAGAGACACTGCTCAAAACAGAAACTGGGTTTCTTATGTACAGGGGAGACATGAATTGGAAAGGGAATATGCAAAGTACCTTTATTCAAGGTATTTACTGATGCTGGAAAGAAAAAAAAAAACTTTATTTATTAAGTTGAACAGCTACAGTGGAAAATCTGCATTTTACATGCTGGCTGCTTTCCCTTTCTACTCTTCCCTGACAAGACTGGCTATCAGATTGGCTTACTAACTCTTTTTCCCTCCAATTCACTCAAAAGAGGATTTTCTTGTCTCAGAAAAGACCATGAAAGTGGTGAGGAGAACAATTTATTTAGATTTCCTTCTCCTAGACCTATTAGCCTTTTCTCTGCTGGGATTATTTTTCCTAGAAGTTTACATTACGTTTGTATAATTGTAGGAACATTTCTAGAGAAGCGACTGTGTGTTTGGACTACTTCACTGCCCTCAGAAATAACTGAGCAAAGGCAGCTTGCATGGTGGTCTAGCATAGCAGGCTACTGGTGGTGACAATATGAGCACAGAGTTGTTGCTTATGGCAGCAGTGCTTGAGCAATGGAAAAATCAGACCGGTAGCAGCAGCTCTTGCTGCAGAGGAAAGCACGGAGTGAGTTTGCTACTTATAAGGTTGGGAGCAAAGGGGAGACACTGGCACTTTTCCCATTCTTCCTGTGGTTTTGGCAGCAGCAGGAAAAGGAAGCCCCGCTCCTTGTGACTAATCTTCCCTCTGCTCCTCCCCTTTCAGTAGAAGCAGCAAGGCGCTGCATCTTGTTCCTGGGCAGAAATCTGTAGGTGTTTTTGTGCAGCTGACTAGTCTTTGAGATGGCTTACCTTACCACGGCTTTCAAACCATAAGCAACACCTGTTCATAATCGGTACTCTTGTTGGAGCAGCTTGTGGTAACAGTAAGAACTTGTAAAAAAAGAGTTAAAAGTTACAGAAATTCTCTGTAGAAATTCAACACCAATTGGGATACATATTTGGATGATTTTGAAGTATATGTCTTTCAATCTTTTTCTATTATAAATATAGCCACGCAAAATTAGCTATATGTGCTAAAAGCAAAATGAGTGAAAATAAGGACCCTATTGCCATGAAAACTATGAAGCCAGCTACTGCAAATACATTGTTGTTTTAAAGGAAGATTGTATGTAAGCACTCCTGAAATGCTAGCTAGGCATGGCTTGCCGGTAATTTAAAGCCAATGTATAAGCTGATTATGGACTTGAGTGTATAGTCGTACTGACTTCGTGGCAGCTCTCCATCACAATAGAATCCTGTGACAGAAGATGTTTGGAGTTCGTCTTTAATCAGATTTGTTTTGATGCTAAGCATTCCTATAGCCCAAGATTACCAGTCTATAAATCAGTATATATAAAATTCTATCCATGTAATGAAAAAAAAACAAAACAAAACAAATCCAGTAAATATTCATATCCTTTGCTTAGAGCAGTCATGTTCAACATTCCGGTATATAGCATTAGCATCATTTTGGTGTTCTGTGCAGTATGCTAGAGATATGTTTTATGACTCTCAACACAAGCCTTTCATCTCCCTTAAAAGGAATTCTATTATTTTGCCATAAATGACACTGTGCAAATGGGATCTCATGCTGGCTGCACTATAAGAATAATTTTAACTATGCCATGACGTTCACTGTCTAACAAAACACAAATGCAAATGTCAGTAATTCCCCTTTTATCACATCTGTAAAAGCCTAATTGTAGCTTGACTTTTAAAATTTTATTTTAGGCATCCTGCACAGATGGAAAATTATTTAATCACCTGGAAACAGTGTGGCGTTTCAGCCCAGGTATCCCTGGTTATCCAAGGACATGTACATTGGATTTTTCAGTAAGTATTGTAATTAAGACTACAATATGCTAGGAACAGGGCATAGAAACAGTATCTTCAGCTGTGCTTTTTTTTTTTTTTAAATGCCTGGTACTGACTCTTTTTTTAAACACATAGACAAAGAAAAGTTAGTCTTGGTCACTACTATCCAAAAAAATTTTTGCAAACTTTGCCACATGGAAACCACTACAATGTCCTTTAGAAACAGCAATCTTCTGCGAGATATCTGCACATCATGAAATGAAATAGGGACCGGTACCTCTCACCATACAATTCTAAACAGGCTGAAATTTTTAGACAGTCAAATACAGAGAGAGAAATACTAAATATACTTTGTTATTTCCTTTAATTAGTCTACAGCCTAAGTGGTCCTGTTACTAGAAAGTAGGTGTTCTCCCATCCGTCCTGTTTGGCCTGCAGTTTTGGTCAGTTTAGTTTCCTGGCTTTCAATTTTACTGTTTCATGTATTTTAAGTCTTACTCCTTCCTTCTCAATACAGGTATAATAAATTTTTGCTGTCTTTCTAGTCTGATGGGATGTCACTGCAGCTCAAAACTATTGTTCTTTAAATCCAGTATCTGATTTAGCCCGTTACTTCTAGACAAGTAGTTTTCCACTCAAGTTATTTCTTTTCCATTTTGTCTGTTTATTCTGTCATCACATTTTTTTTACATGCTATAGTGTTAAGAGTAGGCGTTGCCTTGAGCACTTAACTAAGCTGGGGTTCAGAACAGGCTATGAAAGTACACAGAAACGGGTTGATCCTGCTGCCATCTACTGGGATATGCCACTTTAAAAATTATCTTCTGTAAATAGGAAAAAGAGCTTTTGGAGTAATTATAAACTAGTACATCGGTCTCCTTGGGTTAACAACTCTCAGCTTATTGCTGTATTGCACTTCATACAGTTCAACAGTAAAAATGAATCTATAGGCATTCAAAATATATCTTTCTCATAGGATTTGTCAACGATATTTGCATATTATTTGCTCACGGTATTTGAATTTCTCCAGGCAAATAAGCATCAGTTCCTTCTACAAACCAGTACATAAGCTAGCTGTTAACCCAAGCCATAAATCAGTTGAGAAAATTTGAATTAAGCAAGTGTTTAAACCCAATAATCTAAATACTGAGTCCGTGAGGAAAACTTTTTTCCCCTCTGCTGCCAAAGCCACCTTTTGACACTCCAGGTCAAGAACTTCAGTTAAAGGAAGTCAAAACTGGTCTTAACATGGATATTTTCACTTTCTTGGGGAAACACTATGGATACTTCTTACTGCTTACCCCATTTTGAGCTGGCAGAAGAAAACGTAGCCAGCTACGCAGGGGGTTGTCTCGCAAAGGCAAGTCTGTAAGGACTCTGACTAATCCTTGCTAGTTACTGACCTGCTGTGCTGCTCGCCTCTTGGCCTGTGCAGATAGCAACAATAAGCATTTCACAACATGCTTCTCCAAACATACTGTGTAACTGCAAATACTCGAGAGAAAACTTTGATTTCAAGAACGCTTGTTTGCTTTAGAAAATGTAACTTGAGTTTTGGGTTATGCTGGTTCCCTGTATTCCGTCTGCCAGACTGATGCCAGGAGACACACGTACAGCAGGGAACTTTTCTAGTTCGTTTTTAGCTCTTAAATGATTTGGGATATGGACTGAAGCACACCGCCATTTTTACTACCTGTAAAATTTGTAAATGTATACCATACCTCAAGTTTTTTATGTAGTTACTGAACATGATGCCAAACTCATTATCCCTGCTCTGCAGAACTCTACAGGCTCTAAATTACAACTCTTAGACTTTCAAAAGGCATGTTAATTTTACTGATGCTTGAGGTCAAGCAAATGTAAATGAAGCTACACTTGGCTTGCAGTCCAAATAGCTTAATTACCTCTATGCTCCTGTTTTGCAGTTAACATGCATTACTCACAACCAATTTGAGAGAACCTGCCTTTGCTCCATTTGACATTTAATCTGCTGATTTCTCAAGAATGACAAAAATACTTAAATCTCAATGCAAAAGATATGCTACAGCAGGAGAAATGGTAACATTACAGAAGAGCAACCTGTTTCTCTTCATGAAAATTCTGTACTACTTTCAGGAATCTGTGTATTCCAAAACAATGTGATTCCATAGCCTTAGGGGAATGTTATTTAACTGGACTGAAGGCCAGCACAGTACAAAAGCATAATTGAAGGCTATTTGACATTAAAATTGCCTTTTATTTTGAAGGTGGAGAAAGCCAACTCCCTGTGCCCTTGCAGTAAGGGTTAACTGCGGCAGTAGCTTCAGAAGCTAAAAGAAAAGGTAGAAGTTCAGTTCAGAGCACTGCCGTATATGGCCTGAGGGCTTGGTATAGAGGACTTAACCAGTATGGCTGTCCTCTGACTCTTGACTGCCTGAGTCAGGACAGCAAAGGTTGAGACTGGGAGGTGTTCAGGCAGGAGACATAGCATGTAAAAACAAATGTGTAGCTTTAGTCAGCAAATTGCTCATTTGAACATACCATAACTACAGCTACCAAGATGGAAAGACTGATTTAACATGTTGGTATTTAATAGGTAACTATTTTGAGCTGCTTTTAAATGCCTCTTGGGTTTGCTCCAGCTTACCTGTAAGTCTGCTGTCTTGCCACACAGGATTTTCTTCAGACAACTTTTGTCCCCCAAGTGAATTCTGTGTGCAAAGTAACTGAGTTATTGTTTGTCAATAGTTTTTCATTGTCCTAAATATTTTACGTATGGTTTTTGATGCATTATTCAAGTAAAATACAATTTAGATAAATAGAAATGATTACTTCAGAGAACTGAATTAAATGATTCTTCTAACTGAAATGCCCAGGGACACAGTCCTCCGACCAAGGACTGAGGCTTTTTGTCACACACACTAGCTGGAGATACTTTAATGAAGTTGTCTATTTGTAACAGCATTTTACTGTAACAGTAAATAGAGTAAAAACAATTCTTCTCTATTTTCTTAAACAGATTTCTTTTGAATTTCGTTCACTTCTACACTCAAAACTCGCTACACTATTTTTTGATGAAGTGGTAAAGAAGATGGTAGCTGCCTTTGAAAGAAGAGCATCCAAACTCCACGGCCCAGAAACAGTCATACCTCGGGAGCTAATGCTTCATGAAGTTCATCAGACATCATAAAAGGGAAAAGTTTAACAACCTGTCATAAACTTGTTTGTACACTTCATTTGTACAAGAGGTACCACGCTCCTCTTTTGGGGCACTTATTTCATATCTGAGCTTTGTGTGTGATTTTATACTGTACAAAACACACTGGTTCAGCCAGATGTATATATAATGTTCAAGCTGCAATCAAGTGCAACTTAAAGTGATAGGAGTAACAGGCAATGGTTAGCTACTGTAACACAAGATAGCTCAGGCTGCTGTTTATTAACTTGCCAAATGGTTTGTGTAATCACAGTGTAAGTTCTGCCTTATCCCAGCTTATGGAGTTTTTTCAGCGTTGTAACATATTAACTCAAGTTTAAGTTATTAGTAGTGTGAATGTAACTTAACAGCATGAACTGGCCAGTTCTGGCCAAGCAAAGGGAAACTGACGTTCTGGTTTTGCTGAGTACGGAACAGTTTGTGGAGCACTGAGTAGCAGGTGCTTTTAATCCAAATGAATGGCAAGGGTAACTCAGGAGTCCCCAGCTGCTGTTGGACTCTGACCAGCAACTGCCAAATCAAAAACAGCACAGCCTGAGCCCTCTTTGAGTTTTCAGAAATTAAACATAATACATGTAACGTAAGGAGTACTGTAATTTGAGTGCAGCAGTTTCAGCTTTGGCCAGTGGTTCTCAGCTGTCTGGGCTCCAGCCACTGATAAATCTGTAGTACGGCTGGCAGGCTGAACTTGCCTGCCTGCCCCTCTTTCACTGTTACACATCTAATGCACAGTTCCCAGTTCAAACACATCTTTAAACCAAGTTAGTGTTACCTCTTTGAGAACTAGGGCACAGATGCACAACATTCTGTTCCACAGTTCTGTCCTGCCTGGAAGGAGGGAAGATGTCCCCCGCTTACTGCAGATTAAGCACACCCAGGGCCAGTTCTCATTAAAAACCAAGAGAGCTAAACCTTAGTTCTGAGGGTTTTTTCCAGTACCATACTACCCTTTACTTATCAGTCCATTACAGTAATACCAGCTGACCTGATTAAAGTAATTTTCAGTAGTTCTGTTCCTGACATTAGTATTCTCTTTCCAGTCTCTGAAGAAATTGAATAGGTTTGAACAGATTTAAAATCCTGTCTCTGTGCTGCCTTGCATTACCACATTTCCTTACTGAAATAAGGTGAAGCTTCAGGTGTTGAAGCTGACCCTTAGTCCAAAGTGTCTGTAATCCAGATGGTTAGTACAGAATAGTGTACACAATGACATAGATATGTTCCAGGACAAAGACAGCTCTGAAACAGTTTCAGACCATTTAGAGACTTTTCCGGAAAGAGCAACTGAAATTTCACACCTCCTGTCTCTGAAGGGTAGTTCTTATTCAATAAAGGTAGGAAGCTGGTGAAAGTGACAGCTGCAAGTTCTTATTAAAGGTAGAAAGCTGGTGAAAGTTAACAGCTGGATTAAGAGGTCAGCTTTGCAGCACTGAATTAAGTTGTAAAGGAATTTTGTTTGTTGGGACAATTGGAGATAAACAGAAGTTTGGGAACACCATTGTTTTGAAATTTGGAAAGCAGAAGAGACTTCACACATCAATGTTATTAGCTGTGTCAGGTTGAAGACAGTAGGTGGCAAAGCAAGCTGTCACTTTAAGGATAAAGCAGCATCTAGTACAAAATAATTCAAAATAGATCCCAGAGCCCATTACTAGACAGCTGGAAGACAAGACTGGAAGTCTCAAGGCAATCAGGTAACCACACACTACACCTGAGCAAGAGAACAAACAATTTAACAAACCCACAACCCTTTCTCAGCAAAGACAACTTACCTGTTTCATGCCCTCCCACAGTCCTGTGAAAGATGCACAAGGCCTGTTCCAGCACACGAAACAAGCACTACAGACAGGGCAAAAAAAGTCAGTGCACGTGCCTTATTTTAATAGCAGTTTAATATTTCAAAGAACTGTAGTGTCAGTTCAACTTAGATATTTCTTACCAAAATTAAAATAACTTGTATTTCTGAGAAACATTCTAGATAAAGGAATGTTTCCTGGAGGGAAATGCCCAAGCATGAGTGACAGATTTCTAGTAAATCTTGGAAGCAGCAGCAGGCTGTCAAGGTTCTCCCATGACTATGGCTTTGTGTGCAGATGAATAAGATGATACATTTCATAACTTTTGAGCAGTTTGTTTTATTACATAAAGGTCACATAATTGTATATTTGCCTACTTCATACACAATTGTCTAGTCTCACGCACAGTGACTTCCAAGTTCTTCCTAGTACTGGCAAGCACCAATAAATTCTGAAACAGAATATCAAGTGCCTTAATTAAATTTAAATCAGGACCTTGGGAGATGGATCTTGCACCCAGTTATCAGGAATGTAGAAATGTCTTTATTCAAAAAATACAAAATAAATTATCTGTAGGCATGGACAATGACTGTAAACAATTACACGTGTGTTAAATGAAATCCAGTAACTGATGGTTACAGTGATTCTTTTAAACACCAGCCTCACTTCAGTCACTATCCACCCCCTTCCGCTGACATCTGAAGTTTTTAGAGTCAGAACTATCAGTCTTCAACAGCACAGCTCATGATGTGTCCCCATCCCAGGAATTAGAACATGCCACCTCCCATTCCTCCACCCATCCCACCCATTCCTCCCATTGCCGACTCCTTTTCTTCTTTAGGAATTTCAGTCACCACTGCTTCTGCTGTTGATAAGAGAGACGCAACACCTGCAGCGTCCATCAGAGCAGTTCTGACAACCTAAAAATAGGAAAGAAATAACTTAATACCTGCTGACTATCACGTGAGACAGGAAGAAGGAAAGCTGAGAATTAAAGACTATTTTAGGTTACCTTTGTTGGGTCTATGATTCCTTTTTCTACCATATTTACAAAGTCCCCGAGCATCGCATCGTAGCCAATTTCTGCTGGACTCTGCAGGATTTTTTCAACTATTAATGATCCTTCAACACCTGCATTCTTTGCAATAGTCATTGCTGGGATTTTCAGCGTTCTCTTTATTATTTCAATGCCTGTAAGAAAAAGGATGTTTAGGATTACACATTATATATGCTGCTCCTATTGCCAAGGCATGCCTTCACGTGCTGGGGATAAATACAAAAAGAGAGAACCCTGAAGCAAGAACATCAGCTATTTTTACCACTTCCAGGGAACAGAAGTTCTCTGCTACTTGATATTTGTCAACAAAGGAAATCACTGCAGGATATTCACATGCATAAGGCAGTAAGGAGCATTATTACTGTAACATGGCACAAAGCCTTTTTCCATTTCATTTGCCACACCATCTCTTCAGCATTCTAAGATTTTGTCTGTCTGACATGGCTGTAACAGTCAACTTAATGGTTTAATGGATTGCAGTTCTTTGCAGGGGGTACTGCAGCTGGAGTTTTACCAGCTTTTTCCATAACCAAGTTAGGGACACAGCAAAAGCTCCTTCCCACTGTAAAGCAGTGACCGCCATTCCAAGCGGATATGAGGCTCTCAAGATCAGGTAACTAAGACCTCACTGAAAGCAATCTGTATTTCATCTTATAAAACCTCAGGACAGAAGAAAGTATTTTCTTTACACTTCCACACACACTTTAAAGCAAATTACTTACCAATTTTCTGATCTTCATTGGCTGGAGCTAAAGCATCTAATGCTGGAATGCAGCGAAGCAATGCACAGCCACCACCCGGAACGATGCCTTCCTCCACAGCAGCACGGGTGGCGTTCAGGGCGTCAGTAACCCTGTCTTTCTTCTCATTCACTTCAACATCACTTGTGCCACCAACCTACAACAAACAAGCTGCACATCAAGGTCCACGCAAGGACCCCGATGGAGAGCACTGCTGGCTGCGGAACTGCTGCCACAGCAACAAACTTCAATAGCCAACCCGAGTCATTAACGGCAAGGTGCCAGAAAGCAAAGCCATGCCCTCCTGTACTGGCAGTGTTCTTTTGTAAACACACAGTTTTAGCTGATTAATTCATCAGCTTCTTAACACCAAAGTGTAGCACTGTAGAAAACAAATTCCTTATCCAAATCAACTGCCAAGATTACAAGACAGCTGCACAGTAGTAACTTAGGTTAGCAATAAAGGACTGATGCTGCTCTCTTCCTACAAAGTTTAGCATCTCACCTTCAATACTGCTACTCCATCAGAGAGTTTGGCCAATCGCTCATTCAGTTTCTCTTTTTCATAGTCACTTGTGGTAACTTCTAGCTGTTCAATAATTTCTTGAATACGTTTTTCAATTTGAGCCTTTTCACCTTTCCCCTTTAGAAGCATGGTGTCATCTTTTGTCACAATGACCTCGCCAACTTTACCAAAGTCATGAGGCTGAATATCTTCTACATTTAGGGTCAAACCCTCTTCTCCAAACACCTGAAACAAATTATGTGGAAAGTTGGAATTCACAGCTTCTCCACACATTATTTTTTTATTTCTAGACACATGAACACATACGGCAGGCTAACTGTGCAAAATAATCACACTACTGTAACTAAGCTGAACAAAACTCTGCCCTTCTAAGAGCCCAGGCATGCAGGTACCTCACAAACTGGCCCTCACAGAGCCGGGAGCTAGCAACCTCTCATTCATGGCTGACTAATGTAACTCAGATTCAAAGGGCCTGGAAAGTAGAGTTGTGTTACAGCATCCTCCTCATATTTCGAGAAGTTATGAATATTGGCAGTAAAGTGACTTCACAACAGAGATTGCTGGTTTTGTCACTTTGTGGTCCATTTAGCTTAAACATTAAGTTTTATTTCAGTAACAAACTTTGGATCCCAATATCATGCTGTGATTTTTAAGTCTGTATAAAAAAAAAGCAGCATAAAGGGACAAAAACCTGCCCATCAACTATTTGAGAAGTTGAGCACAAAAGAAAATTATCCAGGCTATTACAAACATTTAGAAGAACTCTATTTGCCATACTCAAGTCCAGACAATTGTGAGACAATCAGTTTTATAAGACAGGAAGAAAGCTTCACTATTTCTAAGAAATCTCCTTGACGCTGCTCCATCACCCTAACCAGTTACTGTTACATTTTTGAAAGAACAGGACACAGCCTCCAACGTAGCAAATACAAATGATGGACCTGGAAATACATCTTCTTTTCCTCCTTAAATACCATTAGCATTTCTTAGAACAAAACGCCAATTAAAACATCATTACTTACAGCACCACCAGTAGCAATTGCCATATCCTTAAGCTGGTTTTTCCTGTTGTCACCAAAACCTGGTGCTTTTACAGCAACAACCTGAAGACCAACCTTCAGTCTGAGGAGAAGAATCCAGAGAGCAACATTCCACATGTGTTCAGAGAATGAGTCTAATTACTAAATACAATTAATTATCTTAGTATAGCTCTAGCAATCAAGCAAACAAAGACACCTTCACAAACTGAGCTGGTTTTGCTCAAAAAGGTAGTTAGGAAACAACTGAAATTCTGTCCCAACTGATGCCAAGTATGGCCGTGTACAGAAACTGCTGTTCCTTTGGTACTGACAAGAGAACAGACAACAGTGCTACACTGTAGCAAACTCAAATGCATGCTGTTGCATGTATTCCTTCAGAAGGATGAAAACAAAATGAAAAAAAAAGCAGTATTTGTGTAAAATTCCAGATTTGAAGCCCCACCTGTTCAAGACTAGAGTGCTGAGGGCTTCTCCATCAACATCTTCAGCAATGATGACCAAAGGTTTGCGGTGAGCGTTGGCAATTTCAAGAGCTGGAACTATGGACTGTACACTAGAAATTTTCTTTTCACTGATTAAAACATAAGCATCCTGAAATTCACATTTTTGCCCTGCAGAAACGACATGCCTTATTGGAACAATTTCAACAATGATTACAAAAAACATATCAAGCATTCTCTTAAGCTTAAGAAGCTACTTTGGAGCAACGGCTGCACTTTTCCACATCATTAAAAAAAAGAGAGAGGAATCATTTTTTTTTAAGGTTCCACTTTCAATTCTACATTGTTCTGCAGTGTTGCAGGGACAGCTGGATGTTAGCACAGACACTGTCCACACTTAGCAGAAAAAAGAAAACCCCACAGACTTCAAGTTTTTACCAAGAGTTGAAAGTCTGACAGGGAATGACCCCACTGTCCTATTGCCATGGTACGCAGTATAACAGATTGTAAAGTCTTTGTAAGAGGTACAATTATTTCTAACTTTCAAGAGCCATTGCAAGGTATTTGACCTGCGTTTTTGTTAACTCACCTTTGGTTGTATTAATAAAATATGGAGAGATGTAGCCTCTGTCAAATTTCATACCCTCAATGATTTCCAATTCATCGTTTAGAGTTTTTCCATCCTGTTTAGATGCAAGAAAGGCTACATTAAAGACCCTTTATTAACTACCAAAAGCACAAGTATATTTTAGCACATCAGGCACAACAGAATGAAAGGCTCTGCACCACACATCAGTTTTATGTGCTTCCCCCTTCAAAATAAAAGGATCGTAAGAGGGAACAGCAATCAAACTCTGATATAAAGGAGTCAGAGAGGTAGGAATTACAGTGGGATACTGTATGTAAGCAGCAGCAGCTACACCATGTGCCACAAAAGCCAGCCCTAACTGGAGAGAGACAGTCCCTTTGCAGCTAGTTGGTATGTTTGCTGGTTCTTACCTTGACAGTGATTACACCCTTTCGTCCCACTTTTTTCATTGCATCAGAGATTATATTGCCGATTTCCTGATCTCCATTTGCTGATATTGTGGCAACCTGAAACAATAAGCCATTTAATTTCATTTCACAATACACATAATTTGTTTCCTCACTACAATCAGAATAACCATTTTCAATTCTAACATTTCCTGACAAGACCGGGCAGCTCATCCACACCAGGATCCAAGAGCTCCATCAGAAGGGTGAACGGCTCTGGGGCAGCTCAAGCACAGGGCCAGGTCCCAGGCAGCACACAGAGGCCATCTGGATCTGTGGCCGTGGGGAGAAATAAGCCATGAAGGCCAGCACGCCTGGTGCCCTAGACCCAGCTGGGCACCCACCTCAACCTGAGCCTCCCACAGCAGATCTGACAGAACCCCAGAGGTCTGCCATCACCTCCCATCCAAAAAATGCATCTTCACTCTTGTCAGGTCTTCCCAAGTACACAAAGTTATGCTTTAAGACCACATTTTGTAATGAAACTTCAGGAAAAATACCTACTTCTGAACTAACATCTAGCAGTGAAGTTAAAGGCAGAATACTGGGAATTTTAAACAACTCAAGAAAATTAGCATGTTACCATGAAGATCATTCAGTGAAACATACTCTGAATCTTGATATACAAGGAAAAATACTCAGGTGTCATATACCCACAACCTAGCTCCCTTAAACCTGACTTCACAAAAGTTTTTCTGAACAGCAGCAATATAAAATTGGTTTAAAATTATGCTTTTTTTTTTTACCTGTGCAATTTCTTCTGGAGTTGTAACAGGTTTAGACAGCTTCTTCAGTTCAGCTATGACAGCATCGACTGCAAGCATCACCCCTGATGACAAACAGAATACTCATGAGTGAATAAAAAAAGGTATACAGCACAGAAAAAAACAAACAGACAAGTTTCAAACCAAAGTCCACATAGCAAAAACGCATCAAGTTCACACGTTCAAGAACAAGTGCCTGGTAGTTCTAGTTCCATATCGTCATTTGTATACACAGGGATCATTTTTTGGAGCTGAGTGCGACATGCTTTCTGTCATGATCAAAATTTACAAACTTATTTATATACTTAATCAGAAATTAATCAAATGCAAAACCAGCTTTAAACGGAGTTTACTTATGGCAACTTAAACAGTTAACTGCACAGAAAACAGTAAAATGATTAGAAAAATGAAGAATTGTTCTGGGTAAGCAACGTAACAGAAAAAAGTGGGTTCTCTTTGCATTGCTCTTCATATAAGACTATGTGGTCCTTTGAAAAGGCAACTTATTCAGGAAGCCAGTCAAATTTGGGATACAAAACATAAAAAGACATCAATTAAACATTAAAAAAAGAAGAAAGAAAAGTTACCCCTCCTGATTTCTACTGGATTAGCTCCTTTGCTGATCTTCTCAAAGCCCTCTTTGGCAATAGCACGCGCAAGTACCGTTGCAGTAGTGGTGCCATCTCCTGCTTCTTCATTTGTGTTGTTGGCAACATCTTGAACTAACCTGGCTCCAATATTTTTGTACTTGTCTTTTAAGTCAACTGCCTTAGCTACTGTCACACCATCTTTTGTCACTTTGGGACTTCCCCAGCTTTGTTCAATAATAACCGTTCTTCCCTAGGGTGATAAAGAACAAATATTAAATCAAAGCCACATAATCCACAGCTTGTTACTCTAAGAGTCCACCCGAGGATGAAAATCCTTTTGAACAGCCACAGCTGAACACAAACATCACCTTGCACAGAGCTTTCAGCTGGGACTTATTTCAAACACATACAAAACAAATGTTCTGCAAAACTGGAAAAAATGGCTCAAAGATTTTATACTTTCACAGAACAAGGCTTCATCTCCCAGCCATAATGCTTAATACCACAGACTTGGAAGTCTGCAACTAAAATAAGACTGGCCTTACAGAGGAAAATAATTGAAGAGATTCTTCTTAACACTGACATTTCCCCCTAAAATTAAAATATAGCAACATACGGAACTAACTTTGCAAAAGTCCATCAAATCACAATAAAAAGCCTATGTGATTGAAAAACGGGAATACAAAGTTCAATCCATCGCACCTTCTGAAAAAAAAAAACAAACCAGAGACTTGCAAAGCTTATTAGTGATTAACAAAGAGGACTGAGAATACTTAAGTTTGTGTTACTCTGTTGCAATAATTTCTCAAACACTGCAAGTTAACAGGCTTTTTTTCCTCCTAAAGTGCACTTGCATTCAACTACAAAGCTGAGCTACCCTATGGAATAGATGCAGACACAGTTAACATGGGAAACTATGTACTGAACAGGGAACACAGGGCAGATTC
The DNA here is from genome assembly GCF_000699245.1 of Pterocles gutturalis. Classification (NCBI taxonomy): domain Eukaryota; kingdom Metazoa; phylum Chordata; class Aves; order Pterocliformes; family Pteroclidae; genus Pterocles; species Pterocles gutturalis. Next base: position 2,556 of record NW_010145250.1, on the reverse strand, counting down.
ACCTGCAGAAGAAAACTGCATGTTCCCCAGTGAATTCCATAGCTGGAACAGCTTCCCCAAGCAATCATGTTCCAGTTTTAGCTGGAGGCAGCAGAAATCTAAGGAGCCACCTCTGGTCCACTCCTGCCCTAAAACTCTTCAGCCATCCTGACAGCTGGAGATGTTGGAAGAGGGAAAGGGAGAACAACTGCCCCACCTCACCACTGCGGCTCCCGGCTGACCCTGCACAAGTCCCTTCACCTGGCCTGAGCTCCAGCTCAGACCTGATCACACACCAGTGTGATCGCTTCAGCTCGAGTTTGGCTCACATGCCAAGCAAGCTAGCTGAGGGCTCTGATACAGCAATGCTACCGCTATGGCACACTGTGTTCCTCGCTTCACAGAGCCCACTCGCATCTGCCTCTATGATTTAACTTGAGATTCCTGCCATGCACGAGGCTACACTGCTTCTGAAGTACAATTATCCCTAGAAGCTGCAGAAGAAATTCTAAGCTTCAGTTACTGATGTCTCACTTGTGAAAGAGCTTACATAATTCTAACCCTGTGCTATTAAACAATTATTCCAAAATAACATATCATCTGACTCCTTACTGCTATTTTTTTTGACCTGCACTTTGCCTAAATCTAAAAGTGGTTCAAGAGTAAGAAAACTCTCTCTGGAGGATCCTGCTACTGAGAAGTTCTTCATGGAGTCTCCGCTTCTTTGGTTCATTTTATTCTATATTTTGACATGATCTTATTCCAAATATTTGTTTGGTAGCTATGAGGAGAGCAGCACAACAAAATCTATTTCTATCCCATCACATTAAAGGATGTCAAACACTTTTTATCCATGTTTCTTTATTCTGTTTCTATTCTTTATTCGTGTTTCTGTTACAACCAGTAAATACTTATGCATTCTGAATGGTTCTGCATATCAACAATCCAAGTACTCACATAAACTACTTCTGACAACGTAATCAACATGTGCACACTGGTATCAAAAGATTGTGTGAGAGATTGTGTGAGATTGCAAACCACGTTTCTTTAAATATAGAACAGTGCTAGAGGGAAGTTTCCTCACCAGAGTGATACTTCTTAAAATGCCAGAAGCAGAATCAGGCATTATAATGCAATCCCTGAACTTCTACAAACACATGGAGAACAGCAGGTGAAATGAGAACACTGGAAAAAAAACCCCATAGGGTTACAGTAAGTTGCATCAGGAATTTCCCTTTAACCAGTGCATTAGAACTATACTTAGGCATTCTCAAGGCAACATGATCCAAAAAAGCAAGAGTTAAGTGAAGTGACTGCACTTAAACTTTGTTCCTCTTTGGAAAACAGCCACAGCTTGCTGACATCACTGTTCCTTAACCTTCATCTGCTCAGCTAACGGCATTTTTGCCTCTGAACAAAGCTAACAGAGCACCAAAAGCGTGCAAGAAATACATGAATTAATTTTACAGAGGCCAAGCAGCCTTGAGAAGAACGGCCATCCATATGCTGCTATTATATCGAACACATATTTCTATGAGCCCAGAGAAAATCGGTGTCTCTTCCTTAGAAAGGAATCTCACTTCAAGCCTTACTGCACATTGCATGACTATGCAGAATACATTCATTAGATAGCTTTCCAAGAGACCTACAACTTACAGAGAATCATACACTATATTGTCTTATAAGCAACACAAGGGAATGCCACTGCCATGGAATTTCACTTAAGCTGATAACATTTACTAGACAACTGAAAACTCAATGTTACACTTTCAATGTTTCTCTCCCCTTGTTAATATTAAAAGGCAAATCCATACAAAACTGTAATGTGTAAAAAAAAAAAAGGAAAAAGAAATCACATGCTTATTAACCCACCTCATAATACAGATAGCTAAATTACTTACTGCATCATTACAGGCTACCAACTGAGTCATGGTAACCTATTATGTACATCCACTTAACCTTCAAGCTGTTTAAACAAATATACTGCATCTTTCAGCAATCCAATTAATTCTACTTTGTTATTATGAAAAGCACATACAATACTCTGATAGTTCAGGTGATAAAAGTGAGAATATGGCTGCTTGCAGTAGTGTGTCTACACCCCTACATTTTTGTGTTATCTACATCTACAGATGGCAATCATGCACCAGTACGGAGGAAAAACTAACAACTGTTTTCTACTATAGTGTTTTCAACTAGATCAAAGTGTTAACATAAAATAAATGCCAAACCTTCCATTACCTTTGGCCCCATGGTGACAGCTACAGCATCTGCTAGCAGATCTACTCCTTGAAGCATAAGGGCTCTAGCATCTGCTCCAAACTTAACATCTTTTGCATATGCTCGTGTTAGATGGGGGGCGAGTGCTCTGGACACTGGCCTTATCTGACGGAGTACTGTAGATAAACGGAGCATGTCTGAAAGATGAAAACAAATCCAGAGAAGAAAATAAGCGTTATGTTCTTCCACAGCTACTTCTAAAATAAAAGAAAGGAAAAATAGTTCAGATGATAAAGACAGTGAACTTTTTCGACTGTCTGAAATGGAGACACAGAAGCAACAGCGAGTAACCGGGGG
>NW_010145249.1:0-51683 GCF_000699245.1 Pterocles gutturalis | reverse complement strand
CTAAGTCTGTTTTATGTGAATTAGCCTCTTTGTATAGAATTTATTTTTCCCATTTTACCCCCCATGTAGTTCTGAACTGATTTTTTTTATTTTCATTGATCCTGGAAGGCCCCGAAAACACTGCCCTCCCAGTAGTCCCAGTGACATACGCACAGCCATGAAAAGCCGAGGAACACCCACATTCATCACACGTAGCTTCCAAGCATTGACCCCCATTTCAGCCAGATCTTTACCCCGGATCTGTGGGGCCCCCTTATAGATGCACAGCTCTGGAAGTTCCTCCATCAGTTTGGGATGCTGCAGTTCATTTTGTGACAAGGAGATCAAAACAATTACACGACTCCTGATAACCCTCATTGACTATCTATTGAAAAAATCAGATTCTAAATAAATTACTATTGTACTTTTAAAGCTGTGCATGACAAGTCCTACTTACTGGGTGACCTAGATAATTTCCATAAATTAACCTCTCTTACCTTCCATTTCTTCTGCCATCCTGCTGTTACCTTCCCACAACTGCTCCATCACTGCATAACTCACCCGGTGGATGGAGAAGACAGTGATGCTGTGCTGAGTCTTAAAGTGACATTAAGAACTTACCTGCCTAAGTGTTCATTTGCATCTTGCTCACTAGACTTGTCATATAGCTGGGGAGATAATATATTATGAGATGTGTATTGAATTAGCTGTCAATTGTAGTGAAGCTCTCCCTTAACTATGTGAGGAGAAAGCTCTTGAACGAGCCTCAATCTCGCCTTTTTTTTCTCAGCTGAGATGTTTCATTTTAGTCACCCAACTCCAGCCAATTTTATTAAGTCTGCTGTCAGCTGTGACCCCTGCTGAGGACTGCCAGGGCTGAAATAGTTATGCTGCCTGATGTCATTTGCGGCAGCTACAGATCGCACTCCTGCTTAGGCACCAGGGGCTCTGTTCCTGCAGCAGCAACTGCTATGCTCTTAGTATCAGGCAAAACAAAACGGCTCGGAGTTAAAAGCCACGTTGCATTCTCCAGCATGCTGCACTGGTTGAACCACCAAGAGAGGCTGTGTGCAGGCAGTCACAGGCTTCCCTTGGGAAGGTTTGAATAGCATGTGCTGTGTTCTGGAGTAGACGGGAAGAATGGAGAAAACCTGAGCGTGTCGGGGAAACCGAGCTGGCATTGCACCACCGGCCTCGTCTGGGCAACGAGTCGGTGCTTGTGCCAGATGTGGAGCCAGTGCTTCTCCCACACCACGGCAGCGTCACCCTGAGGTGTTGTTTCTTGGGATTAGCTCATTTTGGGAATTCCTCTGCTGTGCTTGCCAAGCAAAAGGAAAGTCTCGTTGCCTTCCTCGGGCGCAATCCCGTGTGCGGGTGGGAACTGCTCTGGTTCTGGTACAGGGCAGGGTGCTGAAACAAAACTGCAGCCTGCCCAGTTTGCAGCTAATTGCTTTGCTGTGATGGCTGTGGAGCTGGCTTGAGCCATCATTTTTATGGCAGTAAGAATGCTTTAGGTATATCTAATCCTGTACAGACCTGATTTCCATGACTCTGTGATCAAAACCAAGGTTAAGGAACCAAGAGAGCACACTGTCCTTTTAAACACCAAATTTGTATTCTGTCCGTATCAGTTTCTTTACCTGAAAGGAAGGTAACGCTTTCAAAATTTGGTTCACATTAATTATTGCAACTTAACTAACCTTATTCTAATTAACATAGATATCCTCAAAGCTCACTGAGGGGAGAGCTGCTCCATCCTCTCTTTCCTTAATGCATACGTGCACAAGTCACTGCCTCCCTGAGCAGCCTGCCTGGTAAGAGTGATGTTGGACTTGGTACACGATGTGCCTTAGTTACATGGGGTGCCTTCCACCCTGCAAGGAAGACTAATGTCAAAAGAGAGAAGATAGACCTAAAACTTAGATGATCCAATTGTAGCTGCCTGAGATCACAGCATATTATATTCTTTACATGCCAAAGAAAGTTTAAATCCTGGAAGAGTGATACTTTATCGTCAAGGTAACCAGAATAGGTTCACCAACAATTTAGGTGGCTCTTAAGTCTATTTACATGCTTGTTTACTCGGCTTTTCTCTAAAAGGAAAAAAATAAGTTACCTTAGCAACTGCCTCATCACATGGTGCTGAGGCTTCCTTTGCTATCAAGTATCTTCTGCAAGGAGCTCACAGACCCGTTTTGTAGGCACATCTGCTTTACCCAGTAGAGTCTGCAGATAGTCTGTGTATTAGTTTGTGGGGTGTTTGTTTAAGGGCTAAATACTGTATCCCAGACAAGCAGTGAGATGCGTCTGTGCCTCCTTGGTTTTGGGGGAACTGTGTGAGGACAATGCCAAGGCAGAAATGGAGCAGGGCAAGCCAGGAGGTGATAGGGATGTGGCCATGCTGTTTTGGAAGGGAGCAGAGGTTAACTCTTCTGCACAGCAGAGTGTGTGTTGGCCCAGTTTATTTACTAGATGTTGCCATCAGGAATCATGGCTCCAGTAATCAACACACCTCTCCCTTGAGATCCTGCCTTCCTTGGCAGAGAAAACTTAAGCAAAAAATATGAATCCTAGGATGGTGGGATGTATATGCATACTGGTGTAAGGAGTTGTTAGGGTCTACATGTAAATTATGAGTGTAAGAGTTTGCTGCTTCTGTCCTCTAATCTATTTCTGGAGTTTTGTACTTGATCAGCTTCTGCTCTGATCAGCAACTTGTGCAGCAAGGCAGGGGTAAGTGAGATGCTGGTCATACTTTTTCCTTCCTTGCCTTTCTTTTCACAGAGGATTTTTGACCTGAACTCTGAGTGAGCATACTGCTGTCTGGGCAAACTCCCAAAAGTTCAGCAAACTAAGTCACCAACTGAGGCTGTGTTTGTGTCTTTGTTTTGACAGTGTTTATGAGAGAGCTGCTTCATCAAATACTCTCATTTTATTTGCTTTCCTTGCTCATTTTATTTTAATTTGATAACTGCATAGAGACTTCAGACTGTCTGAAAGGAAACTCTTATTCTAGAAAATAATGCAATTTCCTTGAATGATCAGGACCAGATTTTTTAGGATATTTTGCACATCTTGAGGTGAGTTCCTAGTAGGATTTCCAAAAAAATGTCAGCAGATTAAAGCCTTTATTCCTTTCTAACCTGCTTAAACACTTGTAAAAATGCTGTTAAGACTCTACCTGCACCTCAACCCCCTCAAATGCCTTTGAAAATTTATCCCTTTTTTGTGTCTGCATTGCCCCAACTACCTTTGTCTTCCATTTCTCACTTTCATTTCCACACCTTTTTCCAACATTTTATTCATTATGTTACTACTCTATAGCAATCTAATTTAGCTTGCACTTTCTTTGTAACACAAACCTAACATGCTGTTATAAGCCTGATTACTAGAAAACAGGTTTATTGCAGTATGCACATTGCAATATTGCAATAACGATACTAGTGAATAATAATGATAATAATTGCTTTATACAGCTTTTTAGCACAGACATATTTTCCTCCCCTTGGATCCTCAGGGCCTGAGTCTGAGGCAGCCTAGTGGCCTGATTTCTACAGCAAAAGACTCATAGACCTGGAGTTTCCAAACAATTTTTCAGCCTCCCTCGGAGGGTGACAGGTATCCTTTACTTCTGGGGAAAGCCTCCCTTCCAGCCTGGCACCATCGCGATCCAGCACGTCACCGTGCTCAACCGCTCCATCAATTCCTCTTGCTATTGACAGAGCTGCGGGACTGCGGGGAGAGGAGCTCTCTCCAGCAGTGCCACCGTGCACAGAGCTAACAGGCTGACATGCAGCATCCCCTTCACAGGAAAATATCGATTAGAAAGCTGAGGAGTTGGGTGTCCTGAATAGAGAACTCTAGCAAATTTGCTGACTCCTCCACTTTTGGGGGTTAACGGATTATTCTGTTTTGGCCTAATCTGTCCAGCAGTGCTAAAATCAATGTTAAACTTGGCCTGTCACTGTACCTTCCTCCTGCTGTCACATTCTCCAGACAACACTAGCACTTGGAAAGTGCTCAGATTTGGTTGTGCAGCTCTCACCTCGGATCTGGCACTGGCATCTGGTGTCTTTCCTTGAGGAAACACCCGGAGCGGAGGGGACATGTGTAGAGCATCCCGTGCCTCCTACCCCCCCTTTGTCACGTTCTTCATCCAAGGCAACTCATTCATCGAAGCAGAGAGCAGCCTAATCCTGGCACAGACTGAAATCTTTCAGAAATTATCTTGGCAAAATAAAACAGCAACCAGCACTGCATGCAAGAGTAAAACACTGGAGACCGACGCTTTTTTTTTTTCCTGAAATCATGTAGCAGGTTCTCTAGTGTTTCATGCTGCCTCGAAAACGGGAGTGGGTGTATTTACATATTTACATGCTAATGACAACCAATAATAAATACCATTTCCCACCCAAAACCTTCAAAGGCTTCAACAAAGTGAGATAGCTATTTGAAAACTTACTTCAACTTTTTAGGATGGCAAAGAGGTAAACCAGAGAGACCAAACCAGGTCTGCAGATTTGCTCCTGTGCCCTAACTCCTCAACTTCCAAGCCCCAGAGCCCCACTTGCTTCCTTTTTCACTCTTTTTAATTTACTATAAAAAACATTTTCCCTGAGTCGTATCCCAGTCACTCAGCAACGTGTGGCACTTTTTAGGGTATCCTTCAGGAACACTTGGCTGATCTCCAGCTGCTCAGTTGCATTTGTTGCTTTGTTTGCACGTTCTCTTCTCTGAGTCACTTTTCTTTGAAGTTTCTAAAGCACCAATGAGCAAAATTTAACCACTTCACCAGGTTTTTCCCTTTGTAAGGTATAGCTGGCAATTTGGCCCAGAACGACCCAGCAAGCCTCATATCGGCTGGTGAGATGAGTGCAATGCAGCCAGTGGAACCTCTTTGTGGCTGCGTTTGATCCCCCAGCTCCTTGCACCAGCACCTCAGCTCTGCCTGCTGGGAGCTGCCTGGGTGCCAGGGGCTGCAGGGGTCTTGCTGTCAGTGCTGGATATGGCCTGGGCTCTGGTTTGGAGATGGCTTGCTGCACATTTCTTCTGTGGGCAGACTTGCCATAGAAAGGTTGCTTTTGTGTTCCGGTTTCCTCTTGTTTAATAGTTTTGTCTGCCAGCCTTTCACCCCTTTATGATCATTCTCCAGGGAAGAGACTATTTCTTACACTATTTTTGAAATTAATGTCATGGGCCTATTTATACAGCACAACAAAAGAAGTACCTTCCGCTGGAGGCATACACAACCATATAACCCATTTTCTCTGCATTACAAAGGTACAAAAACTTTCCCCTTTGCTGTGGGGCTTCTCTTGGTTAAGGGCCATGCACAATCTGTGCTATAACACACCTCGCCCTGCTACATCCTGGAGCCCGTCCCACAGGCAACATCAGCCACAAGGTTCTCCCACCTTTGTGCAGGCTGGCACTATGGTTGAGAGAAAACCTTGCCCTCCATTTAGTGTGCCATATGTTCCCTCTTCCCTGCTGTCTTGAGACAGCCATAACATTTGTAAAGTGTCCTCTTTCCCCACCCCATCATCACTGCATCAGTATTTGCCATGGTTACAGACCCAAAGGGTCATGCCCACGCAAGCTCCCTCACCCAAGATAGGGTGATACCATGGAATATGGACCCCTGGTTACGTACCATCCTTCAGCAATGGTCTTTTACATTCCTGTGATGATCTCAAGCCAATTAGTAACTGCAAAACCTCTTTCTCACAAACATGGATTCCCTTATATGCTTTCCTTTCACTAAGGCTATAAAGAAAGCACAGGGATGGCTACTTCTATATCTTGGAAAATGCTGAAAGGTCATTATCCTCTTTCTAGTGCTGTGAAGGACTCTGGTGATCAGTTCTTCTGTGCTTCCTTGGTACCGAGACCACAGTCCTTTCTTTTGTACTTTTGGTTGTACACTTAGTCTGGAGATACCTTTTCTGTGTAACTAACTCCCTTCACAAGTCACCTTCATCTCTTCACTCCTTGCTATTTTCTGGCCAAATGGCGTGGCACAGGAAGAGTGATCTGTGCTTCAAACAATGGCTCAGGAGACTAAGCTTCTGTTGCCAGCTGTTTCAACGCCTTGCATGACCTTCACCAAGCCGTTCAACTTGGCTCTGTCTCAGTTTCCCCATCTGTAAGGGGATATGAACATTTGCAGAGCACTTTGGATTGTTATTAATTCTTCATAGAGCATCTGAAATGTGGTGAACACTTTAAGATGCTATAAAAGTACAAAGCTTTATTATTAAACTCAGGAGGAGGAAGTAGCTGGCCCATAAGGTGCTTCCTTCATCAGTCCTTCAGAGGAAGGTCCTTATCTTTATGACATAAACACAGAATTTTTATTCTGTTCTTGTAGAGGGTTAATGGGTGTATTTTAAATAAAGCTCTTCTGACCCACGCTGGAGGAGCACCATCAAAATGAATGAAGCTGATGACATCTTAAATTTTTCTTATGCATCTCAGCCTAAATCAGAAAGCAGAATTGCTTTGCACGCAGCACGATGGTTTCTAATCTGCAGCGGAAGGCTCTGCTGAAGCCACTTGCAATCGGCCCTTTCCTCTTACCCTCCAATAAACAGTAGACACGGGGCGACTATAATGGCTTGACAACAGTTGCACACCCTGGGGTTTTGCTGCTCTCATGAAAAAAAAAAAAAAATGTCATGAACAAATGAATGTTGACAGTGGCCATACCAAACAATTCAAGAAAAAATTGCAGTTTTATACGTATTCCTGCCCCCTTTGTCAATACTTTAAAGATGGTTCTTATTTCAGAGCAGGTATTGATTGTGTATAGGTTAGGCCCCCGGTTCCATTTGTCATTTCTGATATTATAGCATGTTATCGTTTAAAGCTGTAATGGGAGAGGTGGCTGAGCTTAAAGCAAGCTGGTTGTCTGAAGCTTTGATAAATGGCTAGATGGTCTTTGTTTCTGCAGCAGTGAGCAGTTGGCTGCTATTTGCTTTACCTTTTATCCAAGAATAACTGTGTGATGGGTTCTGGAAGTGAACAGTATCATTTTGTCAGATGTGGTTCAGAACTATCCGGGTGGTCCTAGCAAAGCGGCTGAGGGATTTTTAACACCCGACAGGATGTGAGCAAAGGCCCTGTATAAAACTGAAACAATTCTGGCTCCACATGGCTGCTTTGGTTGAAAAAGTTCTCAGAGTTGTTTTTTAAGGTGAGAGGACAGGAAATGCTGGGGGGTGGGGTGCAGAGGGATGGTGCTTTTAAAAGCAATTCTATTCATATGGAAGGCTTACGAGAAAGATCAGAAGACAATAGGTGTATTAGATTTCTTTGATGAACTAACAAACTTGCAAATTTTTTGCAGATCTAAATAAAAGGTCTGCTTTTCAGATGCCGTGAACAGCCCCACCCCAAACTCTGAAAATTAGGCCAGTACAACATTTGTGCCTGGCAGTCCTCAGGATTGCGAAGAGAGGGAGGTGGCAGACTCTCTTTGCATTCTTTCCCTCTGCATCACTTACATTTCTCAAGGTTTTGGTGTTGCTTTCCTGAAATCACATCTGTTTGTCAAACTCAAAATATACCGTTGCTTTGTATCTCGGTTCCACTTCATTTGAATCACCAGCAGCCTGGAAATGGTAAGTGGTCCTTTCCCCAGTAACAGACACATGTAGTGTCTTGGCTGTGCAGAACCTCTTCTATCGAATTTTGGGTTCACAAAATTCAGATGACACCTGCGGATGTTTCACGTCCTGATCCCTTTGAGTAAGGCAACTACAATTAATAATTTGAGTTTAGCCCAGTGCAATACCACTGTCTGCCTCAAACTGAGTTGAAGCCTGTCCCAAGCCAATGTTTATAGACAAATGTAGGTGGGGAATCAGTGATACACTGAAATTAGTTATATCTCCCTGGTGTCACAACTTAGCCGTAATAACTCCACGCTCATTCACAGGCTGCTTGTACGGGGGGAGTCTTTATTGCGGCTTTGGAGCACTCCTCTGCACTGCTTCTGGAATCAGTAGCAAGGTGTTTAACATGTTGGCTCTTGATCCTTCAGGTGCCTACCCATCTTTAACTTGATAATCTATGAGCGAGAGTTCAGACTGCTCACAGTTCCTGCCTCTACTAGATTGAAATGGTAGCTCTTAATCCTATCACTGGAGTTGAATTGCCTGGACAAGTAGCAGCAGATTGATCCCACCAGTTCTTTTACAGAAATCACAAAAAGCTGCTCAACAACCAGAATAGCTCAGACTTCAGTGCAGCTCGCAATGTGATGGCAGGGGAGCTCTGCTTTTGTGTCTGTAGGAGGAAAGAACGTACCTTTGTGGCATGGAAATAGAAACCAACAGAAAGGTTAGAAGTCAGTTCTGCAATTCTTAGTCCTGTAAGTAACACTAAGGTTCAAGAACTCCATTTTTTATGAGACTCGTGTTAGCTCTTAGCTTATGATAAGCTATATATACTGCAGAAAAATGTTGATGGCACACAAATATTAATTTGGAGGACTGACAGGATAACAAGGATAGCAAGCAAATAGAAAAGAATCAATGAGATGTCCAGCCTATGCAGAAGATACTGGATCTCTGTGAAGAAGGCACAACACTGAACCTCCCCCATCCCTCACGCACCTGGTGATTCAAGCCAAATCCAGGCTTCTGTGGCTTTTTTAGAAGGTTTAGTGAACTCTTACACCTCTCTTTGATCATGCCTCTCTGCTGTTCCTGGCTTTGCCTGGAGCTGTAGACATGAAAGTATTGCAAGAGGGATATTTCTGACTGCAACGCAGCCCAGCACAAATGCTCGTAATTTATCAGCATAACGTCATCTCAGGAGACCTGGCTACCCATTTTCTAGCCCAAACTAAGATAATAGACAATCATGGTGTTTTGGATAAGCCCTCACACCTCCTCTTGGTCTGCGTGTGCATTAAAGGTCACTTTGCACTCTTCGCAGAAACAGGCAGTGTCCCTGGCCTGAACATCCCTGTTCACAAAGCTGTGCCTCTCTGGGCCCCAAAGATGACTGAATTTCAATGAGGCTTTATTCTGCAAAAATGAAAGGTGCTGTCTAACAGTAAAATATTGTTCTATTAAATTCAGCCCATGGCAGATCCACTACTGAGGGCTATTGAGGCAAATAAGAGCAGGATGATGGCAGTGCGTGGTCATAAAGTTGCAGTATTCAAAAATGTAGAAAAAGCAGGTTGTCAGATTTCAGTAAAGCAGTGGAAATGAATAGATACATCTCAGAGCTGGTTGCTTCCTAGTGGGATGGAATTTGAATAATAATATCACACTCAAACCAACATTGGGCTGGATTAATGGCCAGCACAGGCAGAGCACTAGTATGGTGAAGCTGCAGCAGCAGCAGCACCACTGTAGGTGTTACTAATGACACAGAGCAATGCTTCTGCTTGTTTGCACACAGAATGAAAAAAAATAGGGGAGGAGGAATCTGGGAATTATTGCTTTAAGCTGCAATTTTCAACAAAGAAATCTTGCCATTCCAAGCTGTCTAGACCTTTAAAAATAAAAGATGTGCAGTATTTACAATGCTCTTCAGTATTCATGAGGCTTTGCTGCTTGTTGTAAGGCAAGATGAAAACAATACTCAGTAGATTTTCATAAGTGACATGCAACTGTAAGATTGATAGATGATGTGGATTTAATGTATGTGGAGTTCAGCGCCAACATAAAAGCTGTGATGTACCCAAACACCGGGTTTATTAAATCCCTGTTTCCTTAAATGATCATCCAAAGCCTTTCACCACTTTCTTCTACCAGAAAATAAAGAAAAAAAGGTAGGAAAAAAGAGAGGAGGGTGGGGAAAAAATACCCAACCATGGGATTCCCCTTAGTTTTGGTAGAGAATTACAATATCGGAACTGAAAGAGACAAATATTTAGACACTCTCTCTGCATAGAGATTAATGTGAGAGTCAGAAATACATGGAATCCACTTAAATTGATGTGATTTAGTTATGAATGGTTAAACATAAGTATTCTCTGTCAAATGCCAAAACCTATTGTATTAACTCTTTCCTCTACCCAACCCTCCTGTGTAGCCTCCTAAATCTACCAAACTCTTATTAGAGCCCAGGGAACCGCTCCCAAACCTCTCTGTGCATTGGGGCCAGCACAAAATCCCTCAGTCTGCTCCGGGAGAGGACTTGACAGATAGATCGGGTGGGTGCATGGCAGCTCCTGCCTCCTGCCCCCTGGGGTACACTGGCTCAAATTGGGGGAGCAGCGCTGGGGGAGCACAGGCACAGCAAACTACCCTCCTTCAAAACATCAGCCGGAGGAACTTGGGAAGGAGTTGCTGACTTGCCCAGAGCCAGCCTTTGCTACACACACCCTCCAGTCTCGTTGGGACCTGTAAGTCAGCTGCCGTAACCGTTGTCCTCACGAGGCATTTCCCATGCACCTTTGCTGATTTCAAACAGCATTTCACCCTTAGTCTGACATCAAGTGGATTATTTTCTCTTTCATTCCAACTTCACCCATCTGGCTGCATTCTCATGAATTAGGATTGACTTACGCAGTGTCCCAAATACACTTGAAAACGATTTGTGAGTTGCTTAATTTCCACTGTCTGTAGGGTTGCGGCAGACACACTCCTTGATAACAGCCGTGAGTAACATTTTCTGCCGTGCTTTTACAGCACTTTTAAACAAAGGTGTATTTGCTTCTTAGTGGAACATTTCACTTAGTTTCAGGGTCATTTCCTGTGACAGCTGAATGTCTGTCTTCTTTACCACTTCAAGATTTAGCAAAATTATATAATTAGTATAGTTGTGCTCCTTAACCCAGCCAGCTGTGCTGGAAATCAGGCTGGTTTAGCTCAGCTGAGAGGAACAAATAGCATGCAAACTGAAACCAGCCTTTCTGCTCTGGACCAAATTTGACTTTTTTAGAAACTAGTAATATTACCATTGTATGTATTCCTTGGTGTGAACCATTTGCTCTGGACTGGTAAGTGAGCAATTTGTTTAGATACTGATTTCCCTGGTGCTCAGTGGTATTGAAAGGTGGCAGTTCGTGCCGTGTCATGGGAGATGTGACCAGGAAGCTGGATACACCTGAATTCAGTTCCTATCAGCACTTCTCTCTGTACTTCTGAACTAGTTACATTTCTGTTTCCAAACAAAAATTTCAGTTTCAGTTGTTTTCTGCCCTACTTCTTCTATTCGTTAAAAAAAGAAAAAGGCTAATTTTCCCAAGGATAGGTTTGACAATTTTTTTCACTTCAGCAATATTTTCTACTAATAAAGCTTTCTCATGAACTACTGGCATTTTTTTGTAATACGGAGGAAGAATTTAAACCAAAAATTGACAGATAGGGGACAGAAATGGAAAGGAAGGAGGTCAGTGCAAATCCTCTTGAATATATAAACAAGCTAACATAAATGTCAGTGTTCTCTCCCCTTTAATTGCTGGTAAATATCTGAGGAGATTGTTTGTAATAAGAATGTTTATTGGAAAAATAAACTTCAGCAAATACTTATGGAAAACAAATGGTAAATCCAATCAATCCAGTATGACAACACATTTGCTTTAGTAATTTGAAACCAAGGTATATATTGATGCAATCAAGGGCAAAGAAACTTCTGTGTACCTGGTCCAAGTGAACCTGCATCAAAATGATCCTGACAAGGTGATACATTAAGAATAATTTTCAGAAAACATTTTGAGTTATGAATAATACGCTGAAGGAAACTTGTAAATTGTAAGGAGCTGAAAATCATCAAATAACCATTACCTCTTTGGCTTTGCTGCCTGCACAAGAGCGCTCATACTTTGTAAAGTCCTTAGATTTTCTACACAGATGAGACTGCATATGCACACAAAAATACTCATAGTCACCTTAAAAAAAAAGTGGAAAAGGAGTGGAGAAAATGGATAGCTAAGACTCAGCAAAGAGAACAGGGAAGAATGGGAAATAATACATGTCAATAAATAAAGGGAGTGTATTGTGGATGTGGTGGCTTCTGAAATATGTCCAGCTGTGCCTTCTCAGATCTTTCATGGAGTTGTTCCCCCTGGTAGAAGGTGCTTTCCTTTACCTATGAAAACTTGCTTAGTGTTGCTTGTCCTCTTTTGTTTTGTTTTTATAATTGAGTTTTTCCATGTGTGAAATCCCAGTGTTTTCTTTAAACCATGAGGATTAAATGCTTGAGGGACTCAAAGAATTTTGACAAATCAGAAAGATTCAGGAAAGGCACAAAACTTGGAAGAGTTGGGAGTTCATTCACCCCTGCTTTCAGCTAACACGGGCACATGAACTTGTCAAATCTGTGGCTTTCCTTGTAAAAAATTAAGCACAGTGGGGAAACAGTAACATGCATATCTAGACCTTCCTCCCTCTGCTTCTATACATATGTTCTTTCATTTACTTCTCTTTTCTCTCCTCTCCTGTTTATCATGAGGTTTTTTTCGTGTTTAGGTTACTCCTTTTTCAAATGGCCAAGCCACTCCCGTCTCAGGCTGTTTGTGTTTTTGCACCGTGCTCATCTGCACGCTTTCAGGTGGGTGTTTAAGGCACTTGTGTACCCCAGCACAGGTTCACTCAGAAAGTTACCCCATCTGTGCATTCCTTGGTAGCATTAACAGGGACAAAATAGGTGCCCTCCACAACTGCTTCGCGTGTATTTCTTTATCAGTCGCCACTCTGCCTTGTGCAGAAAGGTGGGACTCCCCAGGACTGTTACAACTGGTGCTAACAGTTCCCCCAGATAGGTCTTAACTGGTCTTTAACTTCATCACTATACAGCTGGCACTCCATTCAGTCTCTTGGAAGCTGGCATTTGGGGTTTCCTCCCATTTCTTGTGCGATATTAAATGTATCACAAAGGCGCCCTGTGCCAGTTTTGAAACGAAAAGGTGAAATCTGTACTTTTAGGAAGTAAATAATAAAAGTGGTGCTGCTGTGTTTGCAGAGGGTAGGTCATGCATCTCTGTAGCGAGTAACCTTCATGTGAGCTTGCAAGAGTGGCACCTGAGATCAAGCAATGATTGCCTCTTCCTGGCCTGGGACTTCGGGGATTTCAGTTTGTGTCTCATCTCTACCATAAATGTGTAAATGTTAGGTGGATGGATTTCCATATCAGTCCCAGCACTTTTCTGTCCCAGGCATATCATGGTACATAAAAAGATATCCCTTCCATAAAGTAACTCATGGTGCCCAGATGTCCAGGTAGCCCCTGAACCGATCGCTGCGTTTCTCGGTGCCGCAGTTCTCTGCGAGGCAGAGGTGACAGCACTGCCTTTGTTTTGCCTCTGAAGTTTGGCATCTCCTCATAATACATCTCGTGCCTAAAACAACAAGACTCTCCCCTTGCCTGGCTGTTCAGCTCTAACAATAATAAGATGAAATTAGGAACAGGCACAAAGAAAAAGCAAGCTAGGTGCTAAATAAAGAGGAGGTTAAGACCAGTGCAGGGCTGTGGCAAGTGCACATCCGAGTGCTTTTCCCAGGGAGGTAACCCATCACGGATGTGGCTTGAACTTTTATTTGTGATTTTCGTGAGCCTTCCAGAGTGGTGTGATCCCTACACTGAGGTGACTACTTTGAGTTCGCTTTTTTAATTAAGGTTCTGTATTGTAACTAGTCAATGTACATTATTGGGAGAATGAATGTCAATGCCAGTGCTTTTTCTTTCTCTCCTTTATCTTTGTCAATGATTCAAAGACATGATTTATGGTTAGTCTCCGTCTTTCAGGATCATCCATCAAGCGCTGGTTTCACTACAGGGCTCGAAGTTGTAAATCATGCAGAAAGGCTGTCACTCATCTCATTTAACCCTTTAAACACAGGGATGGAAGAGGAGAACTGTTCTTAGCAAAGCTGTAAGAAGTAGCTATAAAATGGCCATAAAATTGATGAAGTTAGACTAATCTGTACAATTAATTGTTCCTTGTAATGCAATAATTATTATGAGGGACAATTAAAAAACCAGGGCATGACTCCACCCTCTAAGTTCATACTGAGAACCTAGAGGACTTCAGGGCTCCATAAAATATGTCACTTTCCTGTTTTCTCTTTTGAGCTCATTTCAGATTTTTTAATGTCCATTACAGACGTGGAGAGCTGAGCTTCACTTTAGAATCAATCACAGGCTACTTCTGATCATGACCTTGCAGTGACTAAAGAAGGAGTGCAAAAGCCCATTAGCAACTGCTATTTTCAGCTTTGTAAATTAACAGTTCTTTTTCTTCTCTCTCCTTTTTCCCACTCCACCCCTCCCCTTTTTCCTTTTTTTTTTTTTTTTCTCCTCTTTCTTCTTTTTTTTGGACAGGAAGACAGCAAAAATGAAGTGTGTAAGTGGCATGGGAGCTTCCACACTTAGCCTTGTCTCACAGGCTTGAGAACTGGTGACAGCTTTGGCCAAGTGGCTGATTGCTTCTCCGTGTCCTCCCCTGCCAGCCTGGGCCACCGCTCCCAGGTCACATTAAGCACTAACTTTTCAGACAATGCCTCCGCTTTCTCTGAGCACAAAGCCAGGGAGACTGGCATTAAATAATGAGGTGTCTTTCTTTTTTATCTTGCTATTTTATTTATTTATTTTTGGTTCAAAGTGTCGGAACTTGGTAATGGAGAGTTATTAATGAAAAATATATGTTTGAGGTCTATTTGTTTAGATTCTGCAGTGGCTTGATGCCAATTTTATCCCTGAATTATGTATGGGTCCGTTTTGCCTAGGCAAGCTGATACAAACAACAAATATAGTTAGAAAAAGATATATCAGTAAATAAACTGAAAGGTTGTAAAATATGAATGTTTATCATCCAGACTCTACTTGAGATGGTATTTAGGAGCTTGGGACTTCTTCTGTTCCAGCAATCTCTGCAGCTTGTCACGAAAACAAATGACACCAGAGGGAACCTTGTCTTATGCTGTATTCCTTTGCATGAACCTCAGTCTTCTTAAAGTGCTCATAATTTAAATTTGTGTCTTGATTTATTGGAATATAAGATCCTACCCTTCTTCATTTACAGACCCATGCTCTTTTTAACCCAGGCTCCTTTCATTTTCCGTTTCATTATTTAGCATCTGCTCACCTAACTCCAGGTGAAGGAGGAATGCAGAGCACCGGAGGAAGGTGTGCATGCAGGGTGATGGATCCTGGTTTGTTGTGCTGAAGGCAGACAGGGTGCCCCACTCGTGGGGTGTAACAAGCTACAGCATTCCCAGCTCCCTGCCTTAGCCCTCTGCGTAGATTCCTGCAATGAAGAATACCCCCTGCCACTGCTTTCTGAGCCTTGTCAACAATCTGAATTTGTAAACAGGTCTTTTTCTGCATCTTACAGAGTGTTCAGGTTTTGTACCGAAAGTAACTTTGGGGGGAACAAAGGATAAGATTTTTAATTAAAATAAATTAAAATTTTAAAATAAAATTTCTAAATTAAAATTGTAAAATATCATCCATTGCAAGCATTCTGATAAATTAGCACTTGTTTTATTCTGGACTATAGTCTCATCCCACAGGGATCTCCAAGAATTTCTTCTGCTAAAATATAGCAAAGAGGAAATTGTAATTTTAGCATCTCTCTGCAGTCTTAATTAAGACTGTTCTTCTGATATAAAGCTGTGGTGTCTAATTACCAGAAAGCTGTCAGAAATTAACTTTCAAAAAACCTGTGTCAAAAAAACAGTTGGGAAGACTAGACATATTTATTTAATTACAAATTTATGGTGCTAGTAGACATTTTAAGTCTAGAGGTCAATGTTACTACTGATTCATCTCTCAGTATCCCACCTCGCAGTATAAATTCTAGTTCCAGTTCCTCCTCACCAAACAGTTGCTTTTTGGCCAAACAACATTTGGTAGGTTTATTTGAACAAATTGCTACCATTTTTAATCTTGTACATTCACAAAGTAGTTGAAGTTTTTGATGTCAGTGTATTCCGCATCTCAAAGCCAAATTCTGGCACAAATGTCCATCCATTCTTACCTGCAAAAGCATGCAGGGGCTCTGCAGAGCAAAACTATTAGTTAACCTGCAGCAGTCAGGAATCCACTTTGAGACTCAGTCCTAGTTCCTGTTCTTTTCCTACAGAGCATGTGCCATTGCCTCAAAAAGACTCATATTTAAGGCAAAATCTGCTCTTTTGTTTGCCAAGAAGTCAGCAGAGCCTGTTCTTGCTCATCGCAGGTCTGACTTGGAAAGCTCATGAACCTCAGCTGGGTCTTGATGACCATCTTTCTAGACCATGATTGAGCCGAGGATTTTGGTTTTGTTACCAGCTTATTTTATAGCTCTACCTGCTGAGAGTCCCTTTTCTGAGATTTGCATAAGGTTAAAAAAAAAAAAAAAATAAGAGAGAGGTAATATGATGAATGCTGACAGGTACATTTGCTAAAATTGATTAAACACTTTTGCCATCCTTACAATTTTCTTTCACCCACCTCGTGTCTTGCCAGAAAGAGAGGTGTGAGTGACTTTGTCATTGACATTAAACAGTTGTATGTACTTCTAGCTGCAAAATGCTATCCCCAGAGTTTGTTTACTTGATCTGTATTTCCAATCAGTGCAGAAGGTTTACTAAAGCAGTTCATTACTGATTTATTTATGATGTATTTAGATAGCAAATATGGTTCTGTCAGCAGTTGCTGGCTAAACAGTGTTGACAGACATTAATAGCATATGGTATAGGAATGGAATGATGATCTTTAAGAGTCTTTGTGTCTCAACATACATTTACAGTTTGCGTTTTTCCTAGGTAGAGAGACAGAGAACTTCCAAACAAGAAAACATTGTTTCTTTTTCTTTTTGTAACCTTTGGGGTTTGTTGGTGGTGACATTAAAATCTTCTGTGCCTGTTTAGCTGTTCAATTTAATGGAAGACAAATTCTCCCAAAGGTTTAATTTACTCTCACAAACTGAAATCACTGCATTCTCACCATGGGAAATGGCCTTAATTTTCCCAGCCTTCAGTATACATCAAGCATATAATTCATTTCTCCCCCCTCAATACTTCCCTCATTAGAAAACAAAGTTTTTGATATTTAAATGTTACATAGTTTAAGTTGAGAAACAGATCTTCTCAGGCCCGTAAAGTGCATTTGCAGGCATGATTGCCTCTGTCTGACAGCAATAGATTTATACAGGGTGGAACAGAAAAACACTTGAATTTTTGACCTTTAATTGTCTGCTTCCTCTAACACCAGCATTTTTTACCAGTGTGAAGGAGAAAAAGCAAAAAATGTGGCTGCTTGCAGAGGAAGGAAGAGCAGGTAGTGTTGAAACCCCTTCATGGCAGTTGATACTGCTTGGGGAGGCTAAATTGTGTTGGGAAAGGACTAGGGAGGAAGATGAATTTCGTATGAGAGTTTGCCTCTCAATCACATGAGGACAAACAAATTGGGAAATAATATGGGAAATCATCTCATCCTTCTTTTTAGATTAATGATAATAGAGGAGATGAGGTGGAAATACATTGTTTAATTTCCAAAGTAATGGGCGACATTTTGCTTTCCGTGAAATAGAATTAATTAAAAAAAATTCTTTGCTGGAATTAGATTACATTTCCATAGGATTGGCTGGCCTCAAAACTGTGCTTCAGAGCCCCTGCTAGCAAATATCCAAAGTCACCACGTAAAAGAAGAGGAAGAAGGGATCTGGTGGAGAAATGCTCAGGTCATACAGAACACCACCAGTAAGTGTAGCTGTGCTATTTGCCAGGAGTGTGAGGGCTTTTGGGCAACAACTGCATGAATGTTGTTTTTTTTTAAATTACTGCTATTTTTGATACATTGTAAGAGAGTTTAGGGTGTAGGCACTTCCTACTTCCACTGCTTTTGGCAGCAAAAAATGAATATATTACATATATATATATACCCACCAGACAAAAAGAAACAACACTAGCAACAACAAAAGGTTCTGTATGCAGAGAGCCAAGAAAAATAAAACATTGAGCCAATTCTGCCTCTGCCTAAATCCATTTGCTTCAAAAGAATTACACCAGTAAAAAAATTAGCCTATTGTACATGGATATGCCTTTAACATCTGAAAAATTATCAGAAATGAAAACCAGGTGTGGGCAAAGCACACTCCAGGTTAGAGTCAGGCTTATCTCATCAATGCATGAAGCTTGATAGACGCCAAGAGCTGGACGAAGTGACCTGACCATGGAGGTAACCACTTGGAGAAGTTTGCCTTTCTGCATCTTACAGGTTTGCTACTCCTGCAGCATGTCTACTAGAGAGTGGCCACGGTGACATCTGGTCACATGTGGCTGTTGACAGCTCTGGCACATGCCAGCTGGGGCCGCCTGAACAGGGTCTTTGGAGGACTTTTCTGTTTAGGCGAATACTTTGGAGAAGGGCTGTTGATGTGGAGCCCTGCTGCCTTGTCTGGGACCGTTAATGGTGCCACTGGTTATGCTTATGGACCAAGGACGTTAGACAGGGAGTGAGTTGCCAAGAGATCTAGCTTGTTTAAACTGAATTTTTCTGAGGCAGCAGCAAAGATGGCCAGTTTTGCTGGTTCTCCTCCCAGTGAGTGTTTAAAGACTCTTGTTTGTAAGGGGCAGAGTAATAAAACAGTGAATTCTTAAATAATGAATTAAAAGCAGATTCAGTCTTTCTGAACGTTCTTGTTTTAAACATGTTTTTCTCTCTTTGTGCAACAGATTTCCGATCAGTATAACGGAACCGACTGCACAGAAGGAGCAATGAACTGGCAGTATGATACATGTTGAAAAATTCAAATGCTGTGCCTTGGTGGATACATAAGTAATTCGCCCAGGTAGACAAGGCAAATTGGTAGTTCTTCAAGACAAACCTTGTGCAGGTACTAGCTAGATCTGTGGCGTGCTTTGCCTTCATTTAAATTTTAGCATAGACTGATAATCACATTAAAAATTCATTTTTTAAGCTATTATTCCTGGTAGAAAGAGAATCGGCGAAAAATGCTTTAAAAGGGAAGTATTGTTTGGATATGAACCTAGTGGATAAACTGAAAGTGTTTAGACAGTCTATAATGAGGTGTTGTTGGCCTCTGGTCTGTGATAAATGCTTCAATTTTATAGCTCCAAATCAACTTTACCCATAAAATCTCAAAGGACTTTCTATACTTAGCAAATCAACTAGGACTTAGTGTCCATAACCAGTGTATCCTCACGCATTATCAAAAAAACTGTGCAGATCTAAGCTTATACAACTCCCACTGATATAAAAAAAAATTTTTTTGAAGTTTTACTTTCACATTATCAGTAGCTAGTCCAAAATCTGTTAGATAAGGTGCACAAGATTTTTTTTTGTCATGAATAATTGGATTATTGATAGCAAAAAGATTTTACTGGTGTGAAGTAATTATTAAGTCAAGTTAATGTGCAAATCATTCCTTTTACTAGAAAGCTCTTGTTCAACATTTCTCCATGTTTACTCTCATTGTGCACTTACCACTCTTTATTTCTATATGATTTCAGTCATTGCTTCAGGGGTCTTAATCGAAATATATGTGCAGATCATGTAACACACTCTCACAATATAAACAGTTTGAACATGGATGTAAATGCAATGTGCAAAATCCCTTGTAATGCTTCATCTTCTAAATGCTCTCTGCATCCATTTCCACCACAGCTTTAAGAAGGTAGGCTGGTTTTTCTTACCAGTTCTTTCTGAATGCCCTGATAATAATCCTGCTCTGTTCGTCCTCCTGATTCCCATGAGAATTTAGAGGAAAAACATTATACATGGATTCACCTGTTGTCGTAGGGGTTAAAGCCCTCTACACATTTAAGGTCTGATCTCTGCTCAGCACTTGTTTCGTTTGATTTATCTTCTGTTTTTCGTAGTTTCACTGATCACTTTCTTATTACTTTTACACTTCCATCCATTTCAGTTTTGTACTTCTTTTCAAGTGATTTCTTATGCCGCTCCTGCCGCCTGCTCCCACCTGATGAATTGTCTGCTCAAACTGTTGATCTTGACCTGGCATGGTCTCTCTTCCACAGAAAATAAATGATGCCACACAGACATATAATGATGCCTTAATAAACATCCGAGGTACATTTGCTCCTCTGCCGAAGTGCAGAGCTCGAAAGGTGGTGTCCCAGTTGCATGCTGATGCCTGGGAGGCAGTGGAATCGAAGAGGTAGGAGTTAAAAAAAAATGGAGAAGTTTTGCTCTTTGTGTGTATTTAACCATACTGGAAAATTCCTTGGACCTTTTTTCCAAGCTCTTGTCTGCATTTACACCTGTGATTTCTGGAAAGAGCAATAAATATATTTTAATTGATGAAAGATTTTAAGTGGCTTTTTTTAAATTATTTTTTTTATTTGGTCTTGCCTGCAGCAGCAATTCGTTTTTCAGAAAGTCAGTATTACGAGTAATTTGATAGAGGTCAGATGCCCTCAGTTGTTTTTCCTTATAAGTCTGAGTGAGGCCCAGGGAAAAAAAAAAAAAAGAAAAAAAAAAACCAAAACAGTGAAGTTTATAAAGTTTTTTTATTCTGTTACGGAGCTGGATAGTAGAGATGGTTAATCCACTCTTTCAACTCTTTCAGGATTTCAGTGTCTGGATTTTTGATCCACTAGACTGCTTTGTGAACTCCTGCAGGCCTTAAATCCAGTTATGATGGATATAATGTATAGCTTTTTTGTACCCAGTGAGGTCTCTCACTTCAGCAGTGGTTACATCATGATACCTGTGCTGAAGAAGTCGTTTCTGTCAGTAAGTGACCTTTCTGATTATTGGATTTTTTACCATAACTCATGGTTGTTATTTCTTGAAGAGATTCAGGAAAAGCTGTTCCTGTGCAGCTGCAGCCTCCTGTTGTTGCTGCCTGTGTTTTTTATGCTTTGTCCCATATGATAGATTTCCGGTATCACTTAGGACAGGGCAGGAACGCAACACTGAGACTGTGGTGCTTATGATCTGTAAATGATCTGTGTACTGGTCCTGGATCTAAGCCCTTCCTTGGATCATTTGAGACACAATTTAAAAGAACACAGATTAATATTTGTGTTTCAATCATTTTTCTTTTTTTTTTCTTTGAAATTTATGTTATTTTGTCAATTTTGATGGGTACTTGGAAACTATATTTATTTTCCAGATCAGTTGGAAGCTTTTTCTTTTGACGTGGATTGATTTGTTTTGCGCAAGTTTCTTGCAGAATGGAACCAACAGTACTAATTATACAACTGATAATTATTAGTATTCTTACTATTAATGGGACTTCATATCTGCAAGGAAACAGTAGGCTAAAATCCCAGATTGTCTGGAAAGAGAAAGGAAGGCACTGGAGGGTATCAAAACTGGGAGCTTTTTGGGGCAGAAATACTTTTGCTCCATGTTGGTAAAAGATTTTTGTAGGGCAGTATTGGTGTTGGGGGCAGTACATTAATAAAATTACAATCGTGCTAAAAAAGATGCAGTATATTTGCTTGATCTATTAATAGAGTGGTATGATTTCCCCAAAACTTCAGGTAAAAATGATTTCAAGTTTGTGCTAGCAAAGCCAGCACCAGCACACCTGCGGTCATGCCTCTTGCAGAGGGAGTGTTGCAGGCAGGACCTTAAGAGAAGTTATTTCAACCTTTGAAACAGATTCCAAAGGATCACACATTGATTCTTATCACAGTTGCTGCAGCCTTCTCACCACTGACTGAAATGAGAAATGAAAAGCAGCATGAGACCCTCTGTGTGCCCTCTTCCTTGGGCAGAGACATGTCCAGACGTTAGGTAGGTGGATGCACACACATTGTATGTGCTGTTCTGAGTGTCTCGTGAGGTATCCCTCATTCTCACAGCAGGGAAAGGGATAAAAAAGAAACCTGTGGACTAGAATTAGCAGGTGTTCCCACTCTGACCAGGACAGTGTCAGTGCCAGCAGGAGGAAGGCCTTCTCTCTAGAGCAACTTCATTACCTGTGGACGCTGCTCTCTTCCAGAACAGGGACTGAATTCTGGCTGTTGCATGTGACTTCAGAATGGTGTTGTGGTGTACGGGCTGTGTGTTTGAAGGAGATGTTTTGACCTTTCTCATCTCTGACTGGTGTTGCAAAGATGGAGTGATGTTGAACAGAGATTTTATGACAGAGTAATAATAAGAAAGAATCTGACTGCCAGTTGCTCATTACTGGATCTCTTTTAAATGCCAGAACCTTCTATGTTTGCCTTCAAACAACGCTGAGCACCTAAATCACCATAGTAAACAGATATAGAAAGAGACAGAAAGGTTAAAAGCGTACTCATAATCTCTTGCTTTTCCTCCTAAACATGTTTGATAGCAATATTGTTTCTTAAAAACAATATGACCTCATTTGTAAAGCAATATTCATGCTAAACTAGTCAGCTGTTAAATATACCCGGCACTGTGCATTATGATGAAGCTAAACCAGAATTTCAATTATTTTCTGGACACATTTAAAATTATAATACTTTACTGGGTTAGTGTTATAGTTCATCCAAATTACTCACAAAGTATCATATCAATCTCTTGCAACTGCTTATTGCTTACGTATCTGAGAAGTTAGTCGAAGTAAGATGCTGTCCGGGGTAATGACCTTCATGCTGGCTTAGAGCTTTGATGGTTATGTGGCTATAAGTGCAGGGATGGCTAATGGTCAAAAGTTAATGTTTGTTGGCCATAATATTTGTCACAAAAGAAACAGACTATTCATTTGGACCAACATTTGCAACAGTGTGTTCCTGAAAGGAAAATAAAGAGGGAAGTAAAACACTTGATGATCTGTGTATTCGTCACGAGTGTCCCTTTTATGCTGAAATCTTATCAAGTGAAAATTCAGACTTCAAAATTATTTGCAGTTTTTTATTGCCTAGGATGCAAGATCAAAACAGAGCAAGAAGATGAGGAAGATATATTTCATTATACTCCCACTTTCTACTCATGTACCTCAACTAAAGAGATGTTAAGAGACAAATGATGTTGCAGCCATGGTTGAACCAGCTTTGAGTAACCAGCACAGATTTATGAGTATTACTGGCAAGTACGGCTTAAAGCAGATCTCGCTGGAGCTGCAATGTGGCTGTGTATCCAAAGGGAAAATCAAAAGGCCCACTGCGCTTCAGACAGATGTTATACTAGTGTACTTTTAAAGCCATATTAATATTTTTTTAAAATATGCTGTAATACTAGGTCCTAGTCAACGAGTTATTTCAAGAAGTTTGCATTTTCTGCAGCATCTTCAGCTACACATAAATGCTGTGCTTTAACAAATCCATGTAAGAAGTGCTGTTGGCTTCATCTCCCCCCATCACTGGATCACAAAGCTGAGTACTCAAGTAGCTCTGGATTTTAAGTTCACCATACAAGCACAATGCACTTCCCAGTGTGCTCCTGCAGAACGTGTCCAAGAAGCAGCATTTTGCAGTTCAACAGGCAGGGAGCCTGGGATTTTGAAGAGAAAGCGGCTGTTCATGGAGGTTATTCGTAAAAACAGCTGAGCTTTGAACTGACCCTGTGTGACTTGCAAGAGGTCACCTCAGCAATCAGTGGCACATGCCAGACTTATGACAGTTGAGCCTGTCTCTTAGCCCCTTGCTCTGGCAGATTTTCTATCAAGGCTGACTCATTTAGTCCTTAGTCACATTACCAGAATCAGGGTGCTATAGTTTACATCTTAAGCAATTATGGCAGTGAAGCATCATCATGCCATAGCCTCTCTGTATGGCAGATAAAAGCCTATCAACTTCTGCCCCACATGGGACAAACTTAACCTGTTCACGGGTTTTCTTCAACTGGGGCTTAAATTCTTCTGCACGAGACTGGGTACTCCATTGTACCTAGCCAAGCTGGTCTGTTTTGAATTGGAGAGGCCAAGAAATAAGCAGCCTTTTAAAAATAATAATCAAATAATTTGTCTCTCACATCGTGCTATTCAATGCACAGAACAAGCGTCAGTTATTAACAGAAACAGTAATTTCCCGCAGTAGCAGACCATACCTGAACACTCAGAAACAACTGTGTGAAGGGCTAGCACTTCAGGATTTGTACACATTGAACATAGTCATGAAAAGGAGTATGATTATATGGATCTATTTTTAGAACAAACATTGTGCTTTCATACACAGAATTCTTCACTCTGATCAGGAGCCTTTCAGGGAAAGTGTTGATCTTTCACTGGTTTATTGCATCTAACATGTCCAGCTTCCAGCGTACCCCACATCCATTCAAAGCCAAGGCCCAACTCTTTGCAAGGGGAATATGTTGTGAAGAAATTCTGTCTATGAGATAAGCCATGGATTCAATAGTCAAAGATTTATTTTTTTAGGATAAAAAGCAGGTGTCCATAAACATAATCCTCATCTTCTTTCAATTTATAATTGTATTTAATATAAATGTACTTCATTACTGGAGAGCAGTCTTCATGGCCATACAATAGCAAACAAATTCTTCAGAAGCATCTTTAATTATTCATTTGGCTCTACTATATTTTATGCTACTTTTCATAAATGTTAATCTTTATTATTGCCCTACCAGGAAAAAAAGAAAGAAGGAAAGAAATACCTGTTATTAAATGACCTATCAGGCTGACATGGATAAATGTTGGTAGCTATTTAATTGTTTCCCATCTGCAGTTTTATACAGTTTCTATCAAACTGAAGGGTAATTTTTTTAGTAGCTGCTTATTTTAAATGTACAAAACCCTTGTGTGTAATTCCATTAGCTGCCCTACAGCATTGCAATCTACAGTTTCCCTGAGGCTGTTGTGAAATATTGATGAAATCCTTGCTTTTGTGGCTTCCTCTGATACACTAAACATTTGTCTGATGTTAGTTGAACTTGAATGGATCTGTTCAGAGTTATATCAGTAGTGACTTCAAAGGCTGTAAGGCTGTTACAGTTTTTTTTTACAAACTGAAGTTTCAAAGCCTTACCATGTGGTACTTTAAAAAAACAAAGTTCATATCAAATGAACCAAAGTGCTAGCGATACACTGGTAAGACTCATTACAATTTCAATTTATATAGATATATATTTTGTTGTGATTCTGATTGGTAGCTCTTGCCATTTAAAGAAATTTAGGTTGGTATTTAGGGGAACCTAGGATAACAAAAGAGGGAAAAACTTTAATTTGAAAGTTGGATTTTAAATGAGATAGTCTGTACATTTACAAAGCCGTTCTGCTGTTTTCCAAAGTAATAAATTGGACATGCGAAAACAGAAGAAAGGCAAAAAGAGACAAAAGTTTCAGATTTATATTTTCATCAGTAAAGTAATTTACACTGGTGCAATTAAAATGGCTAATGAGGAAAATACATTTGCATATTTCCTTTCACCGTTCAGGACAAAACTGCATTTTGGAAAGCACCCTTTGTGTCTGTACTAGCAATGAACTGCAACCCGTATTGATGTTGTGGGGATGTGATGACTGCCTGGTATCTGTCGAAAACTTTGCTGGGCGAGGACTTTGGTGCGAGGGCAGGCAGGCGGGACGGCCGGGGCAGAGCTGGGCTGTGCTGCTCGTGCACAGCAAAGGGCCGTGAAGGTCGAGTTCTTTGCATTCATGGGGTGCAATGATTCATAGCTTTCATTAGAAGCATATTTGTAGCAAATACAATCTGGAGAATGTCAAACACCTTCAGCTGCTTGAAACAATGAAATTGTAAGTTCCAGGGCTTTGTAGAAAATAACAAACAGAAATGTTTTTAACCAAAGGCAAATTATTCACTTACACTGCAAGCCGTCATGTAAGGATCCTGAACTGTTGGCTCTGAACATGGTTAAATCCATTTCTGCAACAGCCAGCACCTGGCAGTTCAGCCGTTCAAACTGACTGAATCCAGAGCAAGGCAAATATGACTGAAGTTGCTTTTTTTTTTTTGTAGCACAATAACTGACTACGTAAACAACATCATCCTTAAGGAAAAATATTCAAGAAAAAAACTCCATCATAATTCTATCCCTGCCATGGACTCTCAGCTCAGCAGAGTGCATCAGCTCACCTCTCTTTCTTCAGTCTTCCTTTTCTTTGGTTTTCTTCCTGTTTTCTTATTGGTTTTGCTTGGAGTTGGTGGGTCACTCACAAGCCAGGTCCCTGTATATCTGCTTCCAGCGGCTGATCATTTGACTCAGAACTGTGCAAATGTACCAAAGACATAATCTGTTCTCCTTCGTGGTGCTAAAAGCCCCACTGAAGCCAGTGGATATTTTGCCTTCTTAACCAGCAGGAAATTAGACACTTAATAGAAAACTTTGTAATACAACTCTAATTAAAGTACAGCAAAATGAAAGCCCAGAATTGCTTCATTTCAGCATCGTATATAAATAACAGCTATGGATCCATGGAATTGCCTTTGTTAAAGTTCAGTTGTGGCAGATGCCACTCCAAGTTTCCTTGCTCCTAAGCTGCAGTGGCTCGCAAGCTTGGCACCATAGAGGTTGCTTCTATCCTCCAGCAGTGGATAGTAGTGGATGGTTCTTTTCCTACCCTCCAAGAGACAAAAATTCATGCCCCAGTATCAGTGGCTGTAACTGTTTGAAAAACAAAGTTCTAAAAAAAAATTGCATCAGTAGTGTGGTAATTGAAACTTCCTTACTGAGCCACTGCGAAGTGAATTTGGATGTGATGGTAAATAGTAACAGCAGCAAAAGGTGCAAATAATTTCCCATTATCCAAAGTAATTAGCTGGCCTCCCAGAAAAGGGGCAATTGAGCATATTCAGCCTTTTCTGAGATTTTGAGAACATCTAAAACCTTCCTCAGGCTGCACATGGCTTTAGGAATAAACCTCACATTGCCAGAATATTTAGGCCAGATGACAGAGACGCTCCTTTGGGTCCAACACCCATGATTCAGAGGCAGTGAGCAGAGAGCGCATGGTGAGAACGGTAACCCTTCCTTGTGTTTTCTTACCATCTTGCAGAACTTAACAGAAAGCTATTTCCCTGGTACAGAAATTGTTACTGTAGTTTTAAAAGCTCTGAAATTATATAATTCACCCATGTATTACAAATTCCATGTTTTGAGAGTTCTTTCCATGAAGCTCTATTGCATTTCCAGAGTGCTGCATTGGTTTTAGTCCTGTTAAATTCCACAATGTCTTTGATATAGGAGTTATGCAACAGAGTAGGGATTTTTTTTTCCTCAGTTGCCTATTTATCTCTTCAGTTGATTTTCAGACTGGGATGAATCTATAGCTATGAGCTTCTACAAAGAGCCAGGTTAAGATTTGTCTTTGGGTAGCTAATGTGGTTAGACATTTTTGAGAAAAAGGAATGAGAAGTGGTCATTATCCATTATCTGCATGAAATATTTCAGAGAAAGAAACAGCTTCTGCCAAACACAAAAAGATGTTTGAGCTGAAACCAGACAAGAAGGAAACAAGATCACCTTATGGCACTGCGAGATTGCTCTACTAATGATGTTATTTCAAGTAAAACTGGAATATATATATGAAGAAGTGCAGATGGTGCATGGATTTTACATGGATTAGCAGTGTTGTTCTGGACAATGATTCACTGTCCCTTTTCTTGGCAGAAAATAAATTTTCCAGTCTTGGAAAGAAACATGTATATATATATATTTTAAGAAATGTTTCTCTATGTGGAAAAAGAGCAAATTTGAGTGAAAATAACTTCCACTGGTGGAAAAGTTAACAGTCAGAATGAACACTTTTTAAAAAAAAAGATGTATTCACACTTTACAATTCAAGGTCAGAAGTGAAGTATAACGTGGGGCAAATTACAGGTTAGTCGGGGGTGCAAAGGCCTGAAAGTCAATACTGGATTCAGCATCACTGGGAGCTTGGCTCAGGGCTGTCTACACAGTACGGTCAAGGCTTCAAGGTTGATGTGGATGTGTTTGGACCCATAAGTTCAAAGAGTTTTTACAGGTGTATTAACTGGACCAGCTTTCTTTTAGTTACCTTGTAGAAAGATAAGAAATTATCTAGAAATACCTAAGAAGATGCTGTCTTTTGAAGAATAAAGAGTAAGATCTTTATTGCAACCTTGAGTAGCAGATTTCTAAAGCTACCATGAATCCAACCATGAAGGCATAGAGAGAAATTTTTAAAAAGCTAAACCATTTTAGAATTGTATTTGTGGTTATTATCCATATAATAATATTATCCTTACTGATGTCATTATTTTGAAATATGCTATCTTGGGATCAATCAGCACTGAAACCAAATACTGTATTTCCGTTTAGGAAGCCAGAAATTGCTTCCATTCAATGCTCTGAAGCTCCTGGGTTTTGGCCAGTCTTCAAGACAGTGAAGTTTCAGTCTCCCACTTCTTCAGGACTGCCCATCTTGCATCTCTGCCTGGTCCTGCTTAATTTTGGTGGGAAATATTCTCTTCTGGGACAAGGAAGAAGCATTCATCCGATTACTGAGTTTGGATTTCTTTAATATTTTTTTTTTCCTGCAAGACAGCTAGATATGAGCATCTCAGAGGTCTGGAATGTCAGAACAAGCCTGGGGGAGAACTGGTGGGAAGAGAACAGGTCACTCAACAATTTTGTTATATGGACATCAATATGACGTGCAAAATTTATGCTACTTATTACAGACACTGCATTTAAAGCATGTGGGTGTACGGGCTTAAGACACCCTTTACTTATAAAATGAATAATGCAAAGTCCACTTAGATTAGTGTTATTTCTGTTAAATAGCTCCATCAGTTCATATCAAACTTCATGTCCAATGAGATCTTACTAAAAACCACTGTTGGAAGGACACGTGCATTTCTTGTACCCTAGGTTGTCTGCACAGAAGAGGTCTCCACTGTCCTTAAAATGCCTGCAGCAATTTAAATCATTTAAATAAACAGAAATGGTTTTACAAGTAGGATACTGAAATGCATTTTCAAAGCTTCCCGGAACCCTTAGCTGTTAAAATGGACCTGACTTATGGTTTTGTGAAATCTTGATGGTGCTTTCTAATAAGTTACTTTTACCACTTTCGTTGGGTTGTGTCTGTATCTTATACAGGCACAAAAAAAGAGGATTTCTCAGCACGAGTTACTCTTCTGTAAAGGTTATAGTAAACATGTCAATGCCTAATTAAGCAGAAAATTTTATCTGTATTGTGGGGGGTGTGCAGCTGTCTGGTACTTCTGCTTCTCCTAGTAAATCCTTTTAGAAGGACAAAGGATATTGTGAGGAAGAAATTACTCTATGTATCTTCCAAAGGAAAAAATTACTGTCTGGTGAAAAATGAGTTAATAGTATTCAAAGAATCGGTGCTGAAATGGAGAATCTAATTTGTACCGAACCAAAACTGTGTGAATGCTATTTGTTGTCTGTTTTGTCTGTTTCCTTCATTGGATTCCCTCCTCATTTTTGTTTTGCTGGGTGTAATACGCTTGGCACTGCGATACATCCTGGCACGGGGCCAGCGCCGCTACCTACGCTGTGCAGTATCTCTAACACCGCGAGAACCATGTCAGTCCGGCTCATCGGTTCGTGCTGTGTGTTTAACAAGGTTACTACTCATGACGTGGAGGAGCTTTTGCCACCTCCGTGTCCCTCCATTCTCTTCGTGCCCCTGAAAAACATATGAACTCAGAAAGGGGTATATGGAAAGTGTTATCTGGTTATTAGGGAAGAAGTTCAGGGAGCAGAAAAAATATTTTGTTCTTAATGTTGTCTTTGCTGCCTGCCTTAGTCTGATCATCTGTGAATGGGGCTAATAATATTTGCTGTACCTCAACACACTACTGAAAAGCTTATTTTTTTATATTTAACCCTTCATATTTAATATTTAGCTTCTTTGCTGAAAGCATCTGCTGAAGAGTGCAGTGTTCATACTACCATGTGATTATTATTTTAGCATGCTAAAATGGTGTCCAGGTCATTCGCTCATAGCCACTGCCGTTATCTTTGCCTCTGGTTGTGAAGCTGGCTGGTATCATCCCTGGAGTAAGCCAAGCCTAGCTCTAAGCTGGTGTGATCAGTGCAGGTCCTAAGTCTGTGGGAAGGGTGTAGGAAAGACGACTCGTGTGGGTTTCTTAGCCCATCCACAGGGAGAGCCATCATTTCCCTCCTGTACTGCAGCTGCACCCAGGAAAATGTTCCTCTAGTTCTGGTTCATCTCTGGCTTGGTGGTAAATATGTGTTGGAGGGGGTGAGATACACATGCAAATAGACTGAAAAACTGAAACACATACCTGAAAAAACTGTGGGAGGCTATGTCCATGTGTTAATCATGCTTCTACCTTTTCTGCCTATCCCTTGTGATGTGCTAAAGGGGTGTCATTTGTGCAGGTATACCAAATTCAAGGGAGCAAAATGAGCCAGATTCTCAAAAAGCCATAAAATGGCTTTTCTCAGAAGATGGGAAGGAATTGAGTTTTAAACAAATAACACTTTCAGGGTCATTTACCTTGTGCTTTCTGAGCTTTTAGGGTTACTTCACAATTACAAACACTAGCATTTTATTTTATTTTATTTTTGCTTAGTTATTTTTAAGGACAGCTCTGATTTGGGGGTTTTGGCATTTACTTTTTTTTATATACTTACCTGACACAAAAAGCTAGATCTTAAGCAAACACAACAAGTACTCCTGGGATTGCAGTGCAGACACTAGGGTTAGCAGCATGGCATTTGCACCTAACTGGAAACACTCATCGACATATCTCCCATGAAGACCTGTGCTTCTGAAATCAGCATTCAGTTTTGATGAGTGGCTTGTCAATAACAGTGAATTGTGCATAAAAGCTTTGCATTGCTTGTTAAAAAAACTAAACTGGGGTTTTGCAAAAACATGTCTGAACCATTCATTCTGCTCCATCCCTTCTTGTGGGGGTCTGGGAGTGAATTGCTGACTGTGTCGAGACATTGTGAATTTATTCAATGAGTGCAATGGAGCCAGTTCACCCTTAAAAATCCTCTTCTCTAATTCTTCTGTCTGTTTTTAACCAGGTTATCTCCTGTAACTTAACCAGAATTACTGCTGATATAAGGCCAGAAAAAAAAATTAATTCCTTAATTAATTTTAAAATTTGCTGCTCTTCCAGCATCAAGTTTGGCTGATTAATTAGATAGTTAATTTGTCAAAGAAAAGCTTCCTGGATTTGTTCTGCTTTTTACAGTTAACTTGGGTCTGCCTCTGTCACATCTTGATACTCTTCTGTAACTTCCAAGGGTTCTTGCCCTGAAATTTATGGATTTGTTTTTACTGAAGCACAATTTGATTTTATGGTACACAGTACATTACTTTTATAATCAAAAGAGTTCCACTTATGCCTATTAGCGCTTTCAGATGTTGTATTTTGACATATAAATTATTTATGTACCTTCTAATGTCCATTTTTAGGTGATCAAATGGCAAAAGGTTACTGTACCTAGATGATGCTATGAACCAGCAAGATCATGGCAGTTATTTTCTTCTGTTCCTTGCCAATTCTACCCTTTCTTTTACTGAGGCTAAAAACAATTTGCTAGAATTGAAGCTTTTAATATGAACTTTAAATTCTTACATATGAATTTTCCAACTGTCCCATTACAGGACAGTTAGAATTATACTTCCATGACAGGAAAATTATTAACTCAGAATCTCTGGCAGTTATGAAGAGTTATGATCATCTGCCAATAAAATGCAGCAACTTTCACCAAGAAAAAGACATAATTTGGCTTTTTTCACTTCCAGAACTAACAGGCAATAAAGTTGTAGATTAAAATGAAGTCTGGTAAAGAAAACACATAGTCAAACTAGAAAGCTTGAACTGTAGTATTCTCCTTTAACAAGTTATTTCATATATTGACATTACATTTCAGGTTATGTCCAAGAGGAAGATTTAAAGGAAGAGGAAGATATAAAAGAGGAGGAAGAAGATGATGATGACAGCAACTCAACTGCTCAACTCCAGGGCAGCAATGACACTGGCACAGATGAGGAACATGAAGTGGGTCCTGAGCAGAAAGGGAACTTTAGTTACCAGAATTCCCCTGTCAGTCATATATCTAACCAGGACGCGGAAAATGAATCACTACTAAGTGACGGTAGTGACCATGTGGCAGATATTAAAAGCATTTGCTCTAGAGAGCCACAGGACCCAAAACCCAGCGCCCATCCCAAAGCCCAGAATGAAGCACATGATTGCATGGATAAAATGACAGCGGTCTATGCCAACATACTGTCAGACTCTTATTGGACAGGCTTAGGGCTGGGTTTCAAGTTGTCTAACTCTGAAAAGAGGAGTTGTGACAACAGAAATGGAGGGAACAAAGCTGATTTTGATTGGCACCAAGACGCTCTGTCAAAAAGCTTACAGCAGAATTTACCTTCCAGACCTGTCTCAAAACCCAACCTGTTCAGCTCAGTCCAGCTCTACAGGCAGAGCAGCAAAATGTGTGGAACTGTGTTCACGGGCGCCAGCCGGTTTCGGTGCCGGCAGTGCAGCGCTGCCTATGACACGTTGGTAGAACTAACGGTTCATATGAATGAGACAGGTCACTACCAAGATGACAACCATAAAAAGGACAAGCACAGGCCTACCAGCTACTCAAAGCCCCGAAAAAGGGCTTTCCAGGACATGGACAAGGAAGATGCACAAAAAGTTCTGAAATGTATGTTCTGTGGTGACTCTTTTGATTCCCTTCAAGATCTGAGTGTTCATATGATAAAAACAAAACATTACCAAAAAGTGCCTTTGAAGGAGCCAGTACCAACCATTTCTTCAAAAATGGTCACTCCAGCAAAGAAACGCGTGTTTGATGTTAACAGGCCTTGTTCCCCGGACTCCACGACAGGGTCTTTCTCAGACACTTTTTCTCCTCAGAAGAATGCGAACCTGCAGTTGTCATCTAACAACCGCTACGGCTACCAGAATGGTGCCAGCTATACGTGGCAGTTTGAGGCCTGCAAATCCCAGATTTTGAAGTGTATGGAATGTGGAAGTTCCCACGATACCTTGCAGCAGCTCACGACCCACATGATGGTCACTGGCCATTTCTTGAAAGTCACAAGTTCAGCTTCAAAGAAAGGAAAGCAACTTGTTCTGGATCCTTTAGCTGTGGAAAAAATGCAATCACTGTCTGAAGCACCAGGCAATGACAGCCCAGTTTCAAAATCATCCAGTAAATCATCTGCAGAATGCATAGCTCCCACCTCTGAACTAAAAAAAGAAAGTAGAAAAGATAAAGCTGACGATGCAAACAAAGATGAGAAAGCAGTAAAAAATGAAGAGTATGAAGACACCCTTCAGAAACCACTGGATCCCACAATGAAATACCAGTACCTCAGAGAAGAAGATTTAGAAGATGGTTCAAAGGGTGGTGGGGACATTTTAAAGTCCTTGGAGAACACTGTCACAACAGCCATCAATAAAGCTCAAAACGGAGCACCCAGCTGGAGTGCATATCCCAGCATCCATGCAGCTTATCAGCTCTCAGAAGGATCTAAACCATCTTTGCCTGTGGGTTCCCAAGTACTGCAAATCAGGCCAACAGTCACCAATAAATTGAGGCCGATAGCTCCGAAGTGGAAGGTTATGCCTCTGGTCCCTATCTCAGCAAACCTGGCCCAGTGCACTCAAGTAAAGAAGGAAACTGATGACAAGGAGGAGGTACAAAAGGACTATGCTAAAGAGGGCATCCAGGCTGAGTCTGCATCACTCAGCCAGAGTGAGAGAGAACCTCTCCTCAAATCTGAAGCCTCTGTGGAACAAAAAAAGACAGAACCATGTCCCTTGAAAGAAGAAGATAAAATTAAAGAGGACAGCGGAAAAGAAAAACCAGTCCTCAAGGAACCAACAGCAGCTTCTCTTAGCAATGGTTGTGCTGCTGCCAACCATGCGTCTGAACTGCCTTGTGTCAACCCCCTCAGTGCGCTCCAGTCGGTACTGAATAATCACTTGGGCAAAGCCACCGAGCCTTTACGGCCTCAATCCAACTCCAGCCCCAGCTCTAGCACAATTTCAGTGTTCCACAAACCTAATTTAAATATGATGGAGAAGCCAGTTTTATCTCCTGCTCCAACCCCACCAAAGCCTGCACAATCCAGGCACTATTTGTTTGAAAACAATGATCAGCCTATTGACCTGACCAAATCCAAAGGCAAGAAAGCTGAGTCAGCTCAAGCACAATCTTGTACTTCTCCACCTCAAAAACATGCTCTGTCTGACATTGCTGACATGGTCAAAGTTCTTCCCAAAGCTACTACACCAAAACCTGCTGCATCTTCAAGGATCCCATCTATGAAGTTGGAAATAGATGTCCGACGCTTTGAGGATGTCTCAACAGAAGTCTCCACTCTGCATAAAAGGAAGGGCAGACAGTCAAACTGGAACCCTCAGCATCTTCTCATTTTGCAAGCTCAGTTTGCTTCCAGCCTCTTCCAGACATCTGAAGGTAAATATTTATTATCAGATCTAGGCCCACAAGAGCGCATGCAGATTTCAAAATTTACTGGACTGTCAATGACCACCATCAGCCATTGGTTGGCAAATGTCAAGTATCAGCTTAGGAAAACTGGAGGAACAAAGTTTTTGAAAAACATGGACAAAGGACATCCAGTCTTTTATTGCAGCGACTGTGCATCTCAGTTTCGAACCCCATCTACTTACATTAGCCACTTAGAATCTCATCTAGGTTTCCAAATGAAAGACATGAACAGGCTGGCTGTGGAGCAGCAAACCAAGGTAGAGCAAGAAATCTCCAGAGTTTCAGTTCAGAGATCTCCTGAAACAATAGCTGGAGAAGAGGACACAGACTCTAAGTTCAAATGTAAGTTGTGCTGTCGGACATTTGCGAGCAAACATGCAGTAAAACTTCACCTAAGCAAAACACACAGCAAGTCACCAGAACACCATTCACAGTTTGTAGCAGAAGTGGATGAAGAATAACTCTTAAGGTATGCATGCTCTATAGAGAATTTTAATTTCATCATTTTAAGGAGGCTTGGTAAGACATTCGTACTTTCTTAAATATAGGAAAACAATATAAAATGCATAATGTACTCCTGCTTCATTAATGTAACTGCATGTACATATTCATTTTATAATGTTTTCAAGAAGTGAGCTTGGTAAATGCATAACCACATTGCCCTATATAGCAAAGTTGCTGCTTATTAATATTTCCAAAATAGCTGTTTCCCCAGTTCTGACTCTCTTTTTTTGTTTCTAAGAACTAATCCTCTTACATCCTATGCACTTCAATGTGGAATGCAACACCTAACTGCTACTCTTTGCCATGAGAATGGAAAAGCAGAAAAAAAGCACTGAAAACCCAAAGATTGTTACCTCTTTCTGTGCTAACACATCAGTGAATCTGATTTTGAGGAGGGAAAAGAAGACAATTCAAATGTCAAATTAACAAAACCTTAATCATTCCAAGTTTTTAATAAGCTCAAACCCAGCCTGAAGAATCTCCAAATAACTCTGAAAAAGTTGTATCTAGAAGTTTGGTTATTCTTTTGTTGATATTTGGATATTCAGTTTTGTAAAATATCTTAATATTTTACACTTACTTAAACACTTACTATTGTGCGTGGCCTTTTTTGTCACACCGTTTTAACCTGTCTCTCCATCATTCCTTTTTTAATCTTTAAGATGTTTGATTACGTTTTGTTTCATGTTGGCGGGAGTGCTAGTCAATCCATAAACATCACTGACTTCAGTGCAAGTTTTCATATAACCTGGGGGGGTTAATGCTTAATTGAGGAAGCAGCTAGATTTTTTACAAGCTTAATGTTTCGAAGACCTGTTAGTAGGATACTTCTATGGTAGTGTTGCTATTTTTTGCTGAAAGATACATCAACCGAAGTACTGCCACAACCAATGTTTATAACATGTAATGTAATATTCAGATGACATACAATTTTTGCATTTTTAATTTTACTTGATTCACAAACTTGAATATTCTTGATTTAAATAAATATGCAGAACATCAACTAAAGTCCAAACAGAAGTTTTTTGTTCTAACGAGTTTATTTCCAGGAAGACTCTGTTAGTCATTCCCAGCAATTTCTCCAGCAGACTCGGGCTCTGCTTCTGTTCACAGAATAATCATATGCAGACTCAGATTTTCTCCAACATGTTCATTACTTGAATAACATTCAGCAAATGAATTCGTCAGACAGCCAACATTAAAGATGTGTTGTGAGTTGTCACTTACGCCACCTGCTATTGTGGCCATTCTCTGGCTAATTGAGGGTGCAAGCACTTTGAGGATGAATACCCGTTTGTGTGAAGATTTCACATTTGTTTGCTGCAAATATTCATGAAGCTTTAAGAAACACTTTCTGTGTACAGAGCCAACACAAGGACTGTGCATCACTTAAGCTCCATTAAAAAGGCTACTTTTGAATAATTTAAGCCACTAATCAAAGGGTTATTTTGGGATGGGTAATAGAAGCTATTACTATGGAGTACAGCGTCAGTATTCAAGTGCAATAAGATTTAAGTTTTGCATACATCTTGTATGTGCTGTCTGCGTTTGACTGGATTTATCTTTTCTGCATGTTTTAGCCAGCAAAATTCCATCTAACTCAAAAGGAGTTTGTTTTCTAAATACAAATAGGGCTGATACCCTTAAGTATCTATATTACCATTTTTAACCCAACGATAGAAGTCAACAAATAAATGTTCCTTATTTATCTGACCATTCAAAATTAACATATCTGACAAAATATTAGAAAGCTACAAGGGATTGGTTAGGAAATATATACCATACTTTGTTTCCTTCCCCAGCAGTTAATGATTATTGAGACTCTGACATTCATAGTTTTCACACAAGCAATATCAGAGCAAACCAATAATTTGGGTATTATCAGACAAAACCTATCTGCCAAATATATTAATATAACAGTTATTTTGGCACATTCATGGTTTAATACATGACAAATATTTCAGATTTGGTCTTAAAAGCACTGTGTTATTACTAAGAGGCAAACCAAACACCCACCTTTATAAACATGTTACTATTTCTGAGGATTTGGGGGACTAATACAAAGAAAAAAAGTCTCCAGGGGGAAAAAAAAAAAAAAAAAAAAAGTGGTTTCTGCATTGTAATAACCTGCACAGACACATCCCGGGTATTATTCAGGTGATATGTAACCACATAAATAAGGCACTGTCCTTCTTGCCTTTGGGTACCGAGAAATTGCTGTCCTCTTAATACTCATCCGTTTCTAATTTATATCAAGATGCAGGTTGTATCTTACCTTTGAAAAAAATATATTTAAGTTGCAATGACAGAGTGATAGCACTGTTATCTGGAACTATAATTTTAGTTGGTATGCATGATAGCACAAATTGTATGAAATGATGGGGTATTTTGGATAGCATTGTAAAGATTTTATTACAGTTTTGGAGCTGTAAGCCTACTGAAGTTCTGACTATTTTAGAAGTGTGGAGGCCAGAGTTTATTCATATGGTTTCTTCCTGAGATCTGCAAGGAGACTAAATCAAATAACAGGGATTTTCAGAGTTCACTTATTCTTACCATGTTATTTTTAAGATTCAGTATACATTTGAATAATAATGTAGAGGAGAGCACAGTATTTAGAAAGAAGAAATATAAAGCATCCTGAGATTCTTAAAATGTGCATATGCATTTGTGTTTATTTCTTCTAGCTGACATTGTAGTGAAATAGAAATAAAAATAGAAAAGATATATGGAAATAAAACAGAGGAAGGAATGCTCAAAGTATAGGAATACATAAAATACTTTATATATGTCAATGAAATTTACTCTTAGAGGTTATATTTTTAAATGTTAGCTATCATTAAAAATATAAGAGAATAATCTGTATTACTGCTGTAGAAAAATGTGTTGTGTATGTGGATTTATTTTTAAGACCTCTGTGAGGCTGTTTATGAGAAATTTGCTATAAATTCTTCTTAAATGTTAAGATGTGTATACCTGTTTTATATTCATCTTTGGTGTTTTCTTGAATTCTTCTAACTGATATGGGCTTCGTAATATAATGTAAAACCATGTGTAATATACAACAATCAGACATCTCTATTCTCTTTCATTTAACCCGCTTCAAATCTGTTTTTATTGCTATTCTTCAAAGAAAACCCATGAACATTAGGGAACATGGCTTTAATTAGAAGTAATTTGTATGTTGACTTATACCTTTGAAGAACATTTGTTCATTTTTTCAACTAAATTAGAATTTTTATGTTGTCCTGACAAAAAAGACAAGGCAGAATTGTATGTCTCAGTCTAAAGTCATGCGAGATTGGCTATAAACTGATCGGTAACCGAGGCTCTCTGTGGCCTTATACAACTTTTTATAGAAATAAGTCTTTACAGAGTCAAATTTACCAACTTGATTGGGGAGATTTCTTTTTCAAAAGACCCTGGTAAGTAAACAAGCAGCTACCTGAGATGAACTAATTTGAAAGTAAGGCTGCTGCAAAACAAAAAAATGAGTCATAATGATAAACAGTTTTTCCCTCTGTCTCCTCCTTTGTCTTTTTTTAACCATCAAGTTTAAAGCTTCTACGGTGCTTTTTTTCTACTTTATAGGAGACAACTGACATTCTGTGGTAAATGGAAGAAAGAGCAGAGCAGAACTGAAAATCCTCTAATGCACTGACACTAACTTGCCCTCTATTGTTGAAAATGAGCAGGCAATCATGATTGTTCATCAAATGGCTCCTAATGCAGTTAAAGCATTCAGCTATAATTTCTCCTTGCATTTATAATTACTGTCATAGACTGCACACCTCAGTGAGCAGATTAAAGCTATAAACTATTTAGCCGTAGCTTTAAGATGAGGAACTTGATTTGTCTGGCAGCAGTTATTTGTTAGAGAGCTTGACACTTCACATAAAAATGACTCAACTTGATGAAGAACAATGCAGTTTAAGCAATGCAGTGATTTTAAATCAGTCATTATACCACGCCCTGTAAGAATTGCAAAGCAATTTGTTAAATGATATATAGGACACGTAGATAACTGTATGTGTTAAGTATACCAAAATAGAAGATTTTTTCCTTCTGTGGATTTTATTTTCTCATCCCTCTGAAACAGTAGGAGCTGCTCTGAACAACATGTTCCACCATTAGCCAATATTGGTGTTACATGGGCAAGGACAATTGCATGAATTAGTAGTCCAAAGCTATATTTTAGAGAATTTAGCTTGCTCTTCATCTTGCATTTCTTCTTAGCAACAAAGATTAAAAACTGAGAGACCCTTTCAGGAGAATCAGACATGCTGGGACGTAGCTGCCTGCAGATGTGTCCATCATGATTTTGTAAGCAGAATTTACCAACGGAACTGCTCACCACGTCATCAGCCAGAAAGAGAGGGTTCACTGCAATGAAAGCCTTGATTATTCAGTTGGAATGGGACTTTTCTGACAACGGCTTGCTGGAAAATGGTTACCTCTCAATTGTAAAAAAATTCTATGGGGAAGTCCCATTTTAAAATAGACATTTGTTGGGATAAACTAGGTAAAATTGCTATGAACCATGAAGGAGAGGAGACAGGGGAACAAGAATAGGAAAAAGTTGGCCTTTCCATTGTGCTGGAGGAGAGACACAGAGCCCATCCTCAGCAGGGAACTACCTCCAACCCATCACTCCTTCCTCAAAATAGTCCTGTTCTGGTGAAACCTCAGTTCCACTAATCCTTTGAAATTTATCACTGTTTCCACAAAGTGGTAGGTCAGGATATTTTTCTAATTTAGCATTTTTAAATCTTAAAAATTTCCCTGGATAGCATTTTTTCAATCTAGCAATAATCCTTGTAAAACCAGCAATAGTGTGTTCTTGGCTTCCCTGAGAGCAGGGTCACACCAGATGATACATCAGAGTGTGTCAGCACAGATATATCAGTGTAGGTTTACTTGTTTTTTATTAATACTACAGGTTGCTATTACAATCAGTATTATTTAACATTGCATTAGGATGTCCAACCCACTAGGTCAACCCATATTTTTTCTAGGCTCTGTATAAGCATACTGTATATGACAGTACCTGCCCCCAAAGGGCAGGAACTCTTCTGCTCACAAGAAACAACAATTTTTAAGTATTTCGTCCAGATTTAACTGACCTTGAATAGCACCTACCTTCTCAAGCATTCAGTATTCATAAGGATATCAAAATCTTGCCTTCTCCTTGCTGCATCTGATATTATTGAATGCTACAGCCTTCATAATCTATAGCAGAACATTTTTACCCAGTGAGATTTCAAAGGAAGGGTATCTGAGTCTTATTTATACATTTTACACCTCAGCAATCAAATCACAAAGATCGATGACGAAAGGAAAA
This sequence comes from Pterocles gutturalis, assembly GCF_000699245.1. Lineage (NCBI taxonomy): Eukaryota > Metazoa > Chordata > Aves > Pterocliformes > Pteroclidae > Pterocles > Pterocles gutturalis. The sequence goes on along the minus strand of NW_010145249.1, from coordinate 11,572 downwards.
GACATGAGCGGTATCTAGCCCTCAAAAGCACCTTTCAATAAAAATAATGTAATTTAGCAGGATGATCACTCAGTGCAAATATGATGGAGCACAGGTGGAAAATGAGGAACATTATAGATATGGCTTTATGGGAGGAGGAAAAGAGTAAGAGATTTTTCACCATTTATTGGGACAATGAACAGATAATTTGTTATTATTAAGCTGTAGTCTTCAGGCCTCATTCTGCCATCTCTTCCCATCTCCTTGGTTCAGAATCGGGTCTGTATGTGCATCCAGGCAGGGTCTGTTGGCTGGGGAAGGATCAGCCCTTTACACCAGTTGTCACCCATCAGCAGAGTCCCACAGGATTTACACGAGTGCAGCTCCACCTCAGCACCCTGCCTGCGAGAAGAGGAATGAGGTAGAACCAGCGAGGCACAGCGCAGAGCTCATGTCATTGTTGTGACGGTGTTTCTCTTCCAAGAGCGTCTCACCTTCAGGAAAGGGGCACCAGGTCCTGGATTTCCAGCCCATGACAGCATTAGGACACCATCCCAGGCAGCAGGATACAGCCCCTGAAAGAGCCATGGGGCCTGAGACTCATCCTGCCACCTCCCTGTCTCTGGAGAATTGCGTTTTCCCAAAAGCGTGAGTTTGCCAAGCCCTTGAAGGTGTGAGGTGGCAGGAAGGGTTTCCTACCCTCAAGTTTGCAAGAGGGACCCTGCTCTGGGTGCAGCACTGCCTCTGTCAGCTCTGCTTCCCACAGACAGACAGACAGGACGGCCATGGGGCACGGCAGAGGCCAGGCAGCCAAGAGGAGGGCACATTGGGGCTGGAGACAGAGGGAACGGCAGCAGCTTGGTGGGACAGAGGGAAGGAGGGAGACATGGAGCCAGGGGGGCACTTGTTCATCATGGTAAATTTACACAACCTCTTTATTAAAACAAAACAATTCCTCCTCCCCTCCAAAATCTCTCCATGCCAGCACTCAGCTCCAGCTCTTCTGCCGGGGGTCAGCACATGCAGGAGTCAGGGAGGGAAGGATGGGGAGCGGAGGAGGTTGTCATGTCTAATGAATACCCTGGATGTATCAAGATATATATTTTTTTCATTTCAGAAAAGGTTCCATTAAGAGGGAGACAGCCCTAACATGTGCTTTGGCCCCTCATCAGATTTATGAGTATTTGCTCTGCTCTTTAATAGGAAACTCTGCAGCAACTGCCACCTTGCCTGCTCTCCCTGAGATACACAGTGGCTTCTCGGGGAAATGCACTTCATTATTAATGTGAATTTGTATGTTTTTATGACACCGCTTGGGGGAAGGGGCAGGCAGAGATTTCCTGGTGATATATGCTCATTTCTAACCATTTATTGTCCCAGACAATCGAAGAACAATGATAAACATTGTTATAGAAAGTGGAGGGTGCTGCAGTGACATTTTTGAAGGGGAAGAAGAGGTGGCTAGCGTGGCTTCGATGTGCTTGTTTCCCCCCACTCCACCTCCTCCAGCAGCTGTGTCAGACCAAGTGGCAGAGTGGTCTGTGCAGTGGCCGTCGCTGCCTCCCCTCGCCAACCTTTTCGCAGGCCAGCCAGGACCATTTGCTCGGTGCTTTGCTACAGTGGAGGGGGTACATAAGGAAAATGAGTTTTTCCTTTGGAAAGCCTGTCCTGCAGAGGATTGAAAGGATGCTCAGAGTCCACATGCCCCTATACCGCAGGGGTCTCTTTATGATTTATTAACAAGTGACCAGTGGAGAAACTGTGCACACAGCAGCAGCTGTGCGGCAAAGCAGGACAGGAAGGGAAAAGCGAGGGTGTGGGGACATAGTTTTTCAGGACATTCTCAGCATCCTTTAGTTTCCCTTTCTGCTGTCACATTCATCCATGATTAACACAACTGCACAAGTGCTCCAGGAGGTGGTGAAAACGGTGGGTTTAGGCTGCATTGGAGAACCAAAAAAGTTCAGCCTTCAAGCTCACCCACAATAGGGAGATCAGGGAGTCCATGACCTCCACATGCTATTTTGTTCCCTTCTTCTGCCTTTCCCAGTAGTGCTCTGCACCATCTGTTGAAGGTCAAGGTCACGCTACATGGTGCCACACAGTCCTGTGAGCTCCAAAAACCCTGGTGCTTGAGGCAGCTTCCCTGGTCCCCGCTGGGATATTCGCTCTCTACATCGCTGCCAAGCGGAGCTTTGTCTGTGCTGCAGAGCCCATAGCCTCCAGCTGCAAGCGAAGGTTTGCCGTGTTTTGTGTTCATAGTCTATTCTCTCGCCCGAAATATGCACAATCCTTCGTAACAGGAGATGTGCCCGACAGCTGAACACTGCTAAAACTTTATGACATTTTTCTGCTCTTTTGTAAAGCTGAGTAGCAGTGAGGTAAGAACATCACAATCGCCATATAGGGTTAGGTCAAAGGTCTGTTGTGTCCATCCTATCTCTGACTATGGTATAAGAGTGTAAGAGCAGGATAGACATGTGGTACCATTCCAGAGCACTCTCCCAGCCTCGATATTTACAGTTCAGGGACTTCTTCAGCTGGAGAAGGTTATCTTACCCTGCTCCCAGAGCTTCAGCGAACATGGAACTGTTGAAATCTCAAATGTGGAACTGTTGTTTTCATAGTCATTTAATGAAAACTCACAAACACTCCCTATTTCTGAAAACTCCCAAGTTTATACCATAAGCCACAACAATTACCTGAAATTAGCTATCTCAATACATGTAATCGATATCCTGGTGCAACACACAGCTGCCGGTAGACATCTCCATCACACAGCTCCACCTCCCCACATCTCTCTTATTTCAAGCCAAGATTTAGAAGAACCTTCCCATCCAATTCCATTTCTCTGCCCTCTGCCACTCTCCATGCGATCTCTGTACAGTCCCCCTGTAGCCACAGGTGCATCTGTGCTCCGGGTACAGCAGTGGGTAGACAGCACCAACTCTATTTCTGGGGGTCAAGGCAAGCTACTGGCACTGACCACCATTGGGACTGTGTCCTCATGGCTACCAACTTTGTTTACAGGGTCATTACAAAGACTGACATTGCCTTTACCCACCTGTTGATGTACATCCCAAGGGACATCATAGAAGAGTCCCTCTGAGATACAACAATACTGTGGCGTGTTTCTGCCTATGTTCATGTGAATTCCACTGGAGAAGGGCACACTTAATACTTCCTTCATGGTTGCTCAGCTCAGGGGCAAACAGCTGTGTGTGGCTCAGTCTTAAGTGAAGCTCACCCTGCACGAGCCATCCACAGACAGACAGGCTGTGGGTGGGCTTCCAGTTCACTAGTTCACTTCACTCTGTAATCCCATGGAGCCCTAATCTGTTGGCCTTGGTTTTTTACAGCACAAGACCCAGGTTTGTCATCTAGGGAAAAGGCAATGGGGGAGGTAATTCTGTTTATTTGATCAGTGTTTTTTTAAAACGTTGTCTGTGCTCTGAGGAATTATGTGGTGGCCTTCTTCTATAAATCACAAAGGCACATAAAAAAAAAAAGAAACACTCAGTACTTTTCCAAAGAGATTAGGGTGAATGTTCCTACACTCATATTTCGTGTCTGGAAAAAAATATCAACAAGAGTGGTAAGTATAACCAAAATGAGTGTAAAAGCACACCCTGTCATTTGTTTTCCATGTGCCATATGTTTTCTGAATTCTGCACCTCCCACATACAAATGCACGCAATAATGTGGGGTGCACACATTACTCAGGATTATTTAGTTAAGCCCTGCTAATATAGAGGGAATTAACTTAGATAAAGTCAAGCCACTGTGCTTTGTTTTGGGTTTTTTTGCTTATTCTGGATTCATAGAGTAGAAAATTAAAGATCCCACTGTGCCAGGCTTCATGTCATTTGGTTTTAATTTAATTCATCTCTTCAATTCTCCATTTCTCTTTCTCTTTGAGTATCATCGGTAGGTGGTCCAAGCATCAACTAGAAGATTTACTGGCAAGGCTAAATGTAGGAACGCTATGAACACATTGTTTTTCCGATATGATTTAATGACCTTTTTGGCATTCCCATGGCTGTTGAAATCTTCCATAATAATTCCCTTTGGCAGCCAAAGCTCCTGTTGCTCAGGTGAAAGCTGATGCAAATGTCAAATGTCAATAAATTTGTAATCCATAAATGTAGTACTTGGTGCTGGAGTGAGACAGGGTTAACCAGAGTGCAGCAGGAGATATCTGGGATATGAGCTACATCTTATAGTGAACAGAAAACTGAGAGAAGAGGAATGTTACCTCCAAAACCTCTCCATAGCCAAGCTCTTTTCCTTCTCCATACTCCTTATTTTCTCTGCATGTTTTCTAAATTGCTGTGCTTTGACAGAAGAGGGATTTATGGCTTGAATTTGGCAGAGTGAGTCTGGTGATGAAGGTTCTGTCCCTTCTTCTGCTTTTGACTCATCGTGTGAGTTTGGGATTTAACTTTCTGTTTCTAAAGGAGCTCTTTACAGTTCAGAGATTTCAGAGGCTTCAGAGTTTGATCCTGGAAATGATTAGTTATGCAAGATGTTCCAGTAAATTAACAAGACCAGTTATATAACTTAGGTGTTGCAGGAGTGAGTCATGACTCATTCATAGTTTTAAGATGCTTGGAAAGGGCAAGCCGTGTATAAAGCCTGATTTTATATACAATAAAGACATAGGAACAATCGCATAATTTCCCATGAGATTTTCTTAAGGGCCCTTCACTTTGACCTTTGACTCTGAAAAGGTCCAGTGTGTTTGACATTGAAAAAAAGCAAATGTGTGAATACAGTACCATGAGCATTTGCACTTTGAACATGCTGGGTCTGAACACAGCTGAACTGGAAAAGGCTGCAACAGCTAATGTGCTGGGAAAATATAACAGAGGCATTCACTTAATAACTCAACTAATTCCTTTAGCTCACCTTGTAGAGATTTAACCTTTGAATGAGAGAGTCCCTAGTTCAAAATCCCGCGTCGCCTCTGTCCTCATGTTAATTTTTAAATTATATATCATTGTTGAGAGGCCCTTGTGTTGAGCATTACAAGCTATTTTTCATGTCTAAAATGGGGAATTATAACTGAACATTAGCTACTGGCTATAAATCACGTGGAACAAAGTGCCATCTGCATCTACTCAGTAACAAGAGTGGGAGAATTGTAACTTACTTAAAAAGAGACAGGAAAGCGGACACAAACACAGTAGCAGAGATAATTGTGACTTGAGAAAACTAATGGATCTTCCAACTGGGTGATTCTCTGGGCTCCCGTTCTCTGGAGCTCTCCACAACCAGCATTGTAAGTGCGTGGTCACAGTAGGAGCTCAATCAATCTGGAGGACAAACACAAAGCTGGAAGCTATTTCCCTGCCCCCTGCAATGCCTCGTAGCATGTGCACTTGTGGAGGCTGGGGCTGGGGTAGAGGAGAGCCTCTTAGCAGCCTGGAAATAGCACTTGTCCCCTGCTCTCCCTGTCTCCAGCCTCCATCAGCAGGCATGAGTGAGCAGGGACCACGGTTCCCTCCCCCTAGGATGTTTGTATTTCTAATTGTAGCTGCAGTTCAGGTAAGGAGGCGGCAGCACAAGGCTGTTAACAGGGCAATTAGCAAGGCTGCTGGGGCCGGGCCGCCCGGCTCCTTCTCTGCTGCTCGGCTCCCCAGGCAGGAAACGCCGCTGCTCCTGGGCCTTTCTCAGCGGCCCACTGGTGATATACTGTTATCATAAAAGGCAACAAAATAAGCCTTAACTTCTCACTGAGCCTGGCCTGCTTCTTGTGTTTTTCTCTGCTGGCCTTTCTTCTCTCTCTCTCTCTCTCTCTCTCTTTTTTTTTTTTTTTTTTTTTCCAGTTCCCTCACTTTTGAGAAACCTTCCAAGATCTTTTGTGTCCTCACTGGGGCCAAACAAGATCTACCTGTTGCCCTGTGTCACTGGAAATTGTTTGTTTCTTTCTAAGGGAGAGAACATCTTGAACTCTTTACAGCACCTTGCCCAATGCGGTCTTGTGTCTTTATTGGTTTTAGACCCTAATGCATCAATAGCTTAAATATAAAAATAGTTTAAATTTAAAAAAAGCCAACTGCACACATTTCTGCCTAAGATGCTGAGGGTCTCCCAGGATTTTTGTTGCTGCCTGTCTGTTTAGCTGTTCATCATTCTGGGGGCAGTGTTTCCAGGATTAAATTCGATAGTCGATACTTTACGTCCCTCACAGCTTCCTAACAAACCTCAGCCTCCCTCCCTCACCCCATCCCTGCCCTGCAGGCTCACAAGCACTGCGCCCTGAGCAGTGGGGTTTTGTTCTGTTTGTGCAGTGACAAGCACAACGGGTTTCTGCTCCAGGACTAGTCTTTGAGTAACAGTAATTGTAACAGGTGCTTTGCTGATTAGAAGCAAACTTAAGAACATTCTTAAAAGCTTTGCAGAACAGAGGCTTATGTGCAATGTATTTATTAGGCTGTTCAGCAGTAACTCTGACAGCTGAGAATTGTTCAGGACCTGGTCTATCTAATTGTGTGTCTAAATCATAGTTTCACCGTGATTCAGAGGTACTAACATTATAGTCTACACAGAATGGTTTAGGTTATATGGTCAGATTCCTGCAGATGGTCAGTTTGTATCATAAAATTTAAAATTAAAACTTGCACCATAAAGCTACTGCCTCAAATTTATTATATATTGCAGCACGACAAGCAAATTAATACTAGATGCCGTATATGCCCAGATATTAATGTGAGCAGAGGATGAAATATTCTCCTCCCAGCTCATTGGTACATGTTCCTTTCAGAGCAGAACTGAATTGCCCAGAATCACCAAAGAAGAGGAAGCCCCCAGGAGCGCAGTCCTGCATGGTGCTGGGCTCCTGGCTCTGGGGACGCGGGAAGAACATCCCACACCTTGCGGCGTGAGGCCCCAGGGCTTCCGAACTTGCAGTTCTGCTCCGTGTATCGTGCGTGCGAGAGCTGAGCTCTCAGCAAAATCTTTTTATTATTCATCATAAAAAATCACAGCTGTGAAAAGCGAACTAGGGAAGGGTTGTGGGAACAGGCAGGCACTCTCCCTCAGACTGGTGTAAATCAGGAGTAACTCCACTGCAAGTCCGCTGAGTTATGTTGCTGTCACTCGGACATCAGACCAGCATCAACCCCTTTACCTGCAATAGAGGAGTGAAATATCTTACAACTGTGTGTCCAGGAGCCTGCTAAGCTTCTTGCAGTGTTGCTGTCAGTATGCCCAGGGCAGAAGCATTTTTTTTTCTTACTGTTGTACGTAAGGGCTGCAGCCGACAACATGAAATGTGTTAGTTCAGTTTGTTCAAAATGGAGTGTGTTTGTTAAGTGTTGCCTCTTTGATGTTGCGCTGCCATCTCCATCTTTGTCATCATTGCCCATCTTTTTCAATCTAATGAACTCAAACCATCAGTGCAACTTAAGTTCGGCTGTCTGTTCTTGCATAGTTAATATTAAAAATGTACTAACAGTGTGGCTGCGAAATCAAATTATGCACATAAATATGCTGGCATAGCAGAGGAGGCGGCAGAAGCTGAAGTTAGCAACATTGATGCCAGTTCACATTTGCAAATCAACCGTCAATCTGTCATTAAACATGTTATCAAATGATGATAAGTGTATGCTTCTTGCTTGCATTGGCGCGCTTATTCCCGATGTTGATGTGCATTAATGGGATAATGTGCATTAACATAGTCTTGCTTGGATGAACACAAAACATTTTTTATCCATCTCAGTTTGTTTCCCCCTGTGGCCCCCAAGTAAGTGTTTTGTGTTATCAAATTGCCAAAAAATGGGAAAACACATTACTTTTAATTAGCAAAATTTTGAGTCATTATTTTTTTAAAAAATTTTTATCCAGACTATCTCCTGTCTGTTGTCAGTCAAGGTGGGGGGGACACAAAAAAACATTCCACTGCCTTCTTTAAGTAAAACGATTAATGTCAGAAACTCAGAGACTGACAATTATGTGCTGTCTTAATGCACTGGCCTTTCATCTGCAGCCCTTGCTTTTGACACGAATGATGGTTTTGGTTCAGCAATATGAAAGGCAGGAAAGGAAACGATCGCAGGCATTCCCAGCCCGTTGTGTGATGCCACACTCAGACATGGCAAGCAGTCCTTGAGCTGGCTTTATTTAACAGTTTAGCACATGAGCTGGCAACGGCTGGACCTGCAGATTAAATAAGAAGTTGAAGAGCGTGGCTGCTCTAGGAGGAAACTGAATTTCTGAAGGAACTTCCCACACACTTGCCGGACTCCGTTATCCTCTCCCGCAGGATGCTGCTTAGACAGGGATCCACTCACGGTACATGGTGCTGGTAAACTTCCAGGGAAATAAAAAAAAAAAAATATCATAATTGGAAAGAACAAAAAGTAACTGATGGTATAAAGCCATTGAAAGGGACTGGTTATCAGCCCATGATAGACCAGCAGCGCCCAGGAGGTGAGGGCTCAGCTCATCGGCTGCCCAGGGAAAGCTCTGTTGCTCTGGGGATTATTTGAACAACAAAAAAAATAATAGCAGGTTTTTTATTGCTTCAATATAGAATCTAGTTGTTTACTCAGGCTTTTGGAAAAAGTTGAGGTGGAACTCCACTGGAGCAGGAAAAAAAACCTCTTTCACAGTTATGGGACTTTAAGGTTTTCAAACTCTTTTTAAACAGTAAATGAAGCAAGGTTCTTCCCACCCCTTGGAGAACAGCTGTTCTTTTAAATCCTTTCATTTATGCAACAGGGCAAAATTGTGATGATCTACCCAGGTTTTTTACAGTACAACAGAAGTAGGAATGAAAAACAATATGGATAAGGTCTGGTCCTGTTCAAAACACCAGGAATTCTTTCAGAAGTTTTACTAGGAATTTACCAGTAGTTTTATCAAATCAGGCTCAAGAGTTGCCTTAGAAAGTCATTCACTTGAAGTTTTTTATTTTTAGTTTATAAGCTGAAAAATAAAACTTATTCTGAAACTTTTATGAAAGACACCATATTATTTATGTGTTTCTAAAATAGCAACTTTTTCTCATATAGTAGAAATGTTTATAAATTACTCTTAGTCTGTGCTTATGAGTACATCTAACCCAACCACCAAACATTGCTTGGGATTTATCTTGAATTTTAAAAAATTATAACTAGTAGAATCGTGAGCTTCTAGAAACTATGAACTTTTTGATAAATGGGTCAAACTTTTGATCACTCTCTCTTTTTTCTCAATCTAATAATACCATTAACTTTAGGCATCCTATTCAGATCTCAGATTTCTATTATCTGGGTGATTTAAAGAAAAAATAAAGAGGGAATAATTACTGAGTTTTTAAAAATTGTATTGATTTTTTAAAAGTCATCCATTGCATTTCCTGTTCTTTCTAAATTGTGGATACAGCACAAGTTTCATATTCATAAAACTCTAATAGCAGTAATTGTATTTGTGTTAACCCTAGCTTCAGTGAGTCTTCATGTTTTCTACTTTTAAACCAAAGAGCTTGTCTTCTAATACAAAGAGCTTGAATTCTAACTATATTTTATGTTACACATCCATTACTGGCAGAATTTATCCAGCACTTTTTTTCTTACAGTTGTGTAGCTTTATGTTGCTCCTACTCCATGAGCTACCTTGAAATTAACTTGTCAAGCAGCCATCCCACCACTTAGGGAAGATTCCTAGTCAGATGAGTGGACCAGTTTGTCATGACTTGGAGGAGAGGTGTTGGAAATGAGATGGCATTGAAAAGGCTCACTGTGCGGGCTGTGTGTGACTCCTCTGAGGCAGCTCAGGCTGGGCTCCCGGACGGACTTTCTGTATCAGAGATGGCATTTGGAAAGCTAGAGCGAGAAGCATGTCTTGGTGTCTCACTTCCCACATTGACTTTGATCCCTTTGTTGTACCTCCCTCGAAGTGTTTCATCACCAGAGCCCAGCTCTCTCTCTCTTCTGAGCACTTGGCAAACACCAGAACAAGGTGCAAAGCTGCAGAGAGCTGAGCATCGCAGAACTGGACCCAGAGACACAATATCGGCCATGTCATGCTAGTATCTGGGAGAAGCCTGGATCTAGATTTTATCTTTGCTCCTTCAGACAGTCTTTACTTTGAATACATGTATTAATCAGGTGCATTAATTTAACAATTTTCATTAGGCAATTTGAAACAGTGAGATGCTGTGTTATCCCCGGTATGCATATGTCAAAGCAATAGTTGAATGAGGGATTAGCAGTAACAGAGTTGTGCTATTCTTCCTCTCTGTTCTCCCAGTCTTTATTCTTCATGCTGTATCTCATTCTATTATCTTAGGCCTGACTTTGGAGTGTTTTCAGTTTTTGAAAATGGCAAGTAATTAGTCAATATGTTTTCACCATATGTATCAAGCTCAGTAAAGAGGCAACCATTGGCCTTTGTCATGGCACAGTAAGCGTTCGTTTTCTCAGCACTTCAAGTTACGCTGAGCGTGTGGTGAACGCCAAAGAATTTAATGAGGAATTTTACAATGAAACATTTGACATAATAATTCACAGTTCAGCGCCGTTCACAAATTTGGGGTGGGTCCCCTTTTAAGATCACCTATGCTTGTGCTGTTCACACTAGAGATCCTGCACGAGCTGCTTCTCCCCTGCCTGGTGCCCTGTACGAGCGCAGAGGCTGTGCAAAGGGTGGAGAAATTGTTATGACTCAGAATGGTCCCGTTTTACATCTTCTTGGCACAGATGCTGTGTACAACAAGGAGCATTCTTGAAACCCTTTTTCCCTTCCAGACTGGCTTTTTACTTACCCTGAGCTATTAATGCATACTTTCCAGATAGAAATTTGTGCTTTAAGGCTTCCACTGCTGCTGACTGTTAACAATCTTTAAAAAAGATCAGAATCTGATCTTAACACTGCTGATATGAAGTGGCATTTGCCCAAATTTTGCCATCTTCTGAGCAAAAATATGTCCAATTTTTTCTAGAGAGAGATGGATAGGCAGCAGCCTTGCCTGGGCCATCTTCCCCTCTTGGGAATAGTGTGTTTCGGTTATCATCTGTGGAACAGGTTTCTGCGTTGCCCGCTGGATTTAGATTTGCAGATAAAACATTTGAGCTCAGACTCAGTTCAGCAAGTTAGAGGTATTTTGTTTAACATTTTGGAGTATGTAGAACACATACTGATGAATAAGAATTATGATATACTGTTTTACTGCAGTCGTGATTTAGATTTATGTGGCATTGCTATTGAAGTCAATAGGACTTTTTCCTGAGTATGTTTTGCAGGGTACAGTATCATTAAAATATGACAGTTAATAGTCTTGTTTATGTTATTATATTTAATGAATAAATATATCAGTCTGTACATCAAACTCAGTTTTGTTTATACTCTTTAATTGTAGTCTTATCTCCCCTAGAAGCATGCTATATCTTTTAATTTTATAATTATCCACTTTATTCATGTGTGACGCTACAGAACTGCTGCTTATATCCTATGAGACATCCAAATACAAACAGATGGAAGACAGGCAACCACTAGGAAATTCAGATCTGTATCTGAAACCAGCTCCATATATTCAAAATACTCCACAATTTCAGATCCAAGGTCTTGGTTTGGGCTGTTGTATTGGGACCGATACTATTCAATATAT
>NW_010145248.1:0-1055 GCF_000699245.1 Pterocles gutturalis | reverse complement strand
CCCCTAGCCAGTCTATGATTCTGTGATTCATTTGGGTTCTATGTTATCCAAATGGGGCTTCACTTGTTTTGTCCAGATATTTGATGCCTACTGGAATAGTGGAAAAAAAAAAATCACACTACTTTAGAGTGTCCCTAAAATTATCTGTGCAGACAGATTTCATTAAGTACTTCTGGAAAGGACTGCACACACATAATTGACTTTTTCCCCATGTAGTCTGCGACCATTTTGAATGACTCAAAAGAAGTCAGGAAAATAATTGCACCTCTCAAACCATTCTGAGATGATTACAATGGAAACACCAAACACAGCGACAGAAAATTGAACTTCTACGGCAAGCTGCTGTTCCTCAGGGTTCTTGGCTTAACCCTATAAGTTCAAAAGAAAAGGTAACAAAAACCACATCCTTTTTATTTTCTACAATAAAGCAGTCCAAGTCAGGCAGCATATAGTTCGCAGGATTAGTTTCTGAGTTAGATCAGGTTGCTCAGGGCCTCATCCACAATAAAAAAACCATGAGGAATGAGATGTTTTTTACATATTATGGGATCAGATTTGTGTATTCTTGCAGTACTTTTTTTTCGCCTTTCCCAGTTAGCTTTATAAAAAAAAAAAATCTTGCACCCATCTGATGCCATGCTAATTATCAGCAAAGAAAATCTGTGTATTTCTTTAATGGGCACAAACAAATTAATGTTTTGAGATCATGATACAAAAGCCACAATGCTGCAATCTGCTATGTTCAGGCAGATCCCTGAATCTCCACTGTCCAGGCAGATTTACAGAGGCTTTTACTAGGTTCCAAATTCCAAAGCAGATTCCAGTTTATATTCAGGCAGGACTGCTAAGATATTTTCCTTTCAACTCAGGGAATATTAACTTTTTTATTTTTCAGAAACATTTTTGTTTTTTAGATCTTTAAGAGTGTGATTTTATAACAGAATTTATTATTCTCTGTTTTAACTGATTCTGCTTGGCCTTTATAAAGAAAATACTGAAGAAGTTACAGAGGTTTTAAAGAACAAGAGGATTTCTAAGGTCCAAGGGTGCTGTCC
>NW_010145247.1:0-6835 GCF_000699245.1 Pterocles gutturalis | reverse complement strand
AATGATTCTATGATTCTATGAAATACTGGAGATTAAAGTCTCTGGAAACAATCACCAGCATTTTCAGACAACATACTACATTTCTTGCTGTCCTGTCTCAGAGGAATCTGTCGCATCAGCAGAATTTTCTCCAAGTAAATTGGAACTAAAGGACCCAATAAAGTGTTCTGGAAAGGATAACTGTCCATAAGTGTATTCAAATATCTCAATATATATGTAACTTGCCAGAGCTATGTCTGGTGCTGAAATCACCAGACTGAAAATCCTGATTTGTATTTGAAGATGAGAGAGCTGCCTATGACAGTTTGTCCACTGGGATCAGAAGAAAAAAGAGGGATCTTGGGGAAAAATATATATTTACTTTTATACACATGCACACCTAACACACACACGTCTGTTTTCTGATGACTAAAAACAAAAGAATAAATGTAACAGTACACTACTTATAAAAGTCTCCATGCATAAAACAGTATCATCTTTGGTATCTGCTGTAAAAAGACTGAATATATGTAAGAGTCTTCATCTCTATGCAAGAACAGAGACTCTCCTCATTAATATGATGATTTAGAATTTCTCGTAATTTCCAGATACCTTTGGTATAAAGCATAATAGAAATTATTTCATTCTTGAAAACCTCACCTTTTGGAGCAGCAATAGGCTTGACAGCCATTCTCCCAACAAGACATTCCTTCAGCATCGATTCATAATTGACCCAACGATGAACCTATATTAACAAAGTATGTTTTCACATAATTTGTAATTCTCTACTATGTTGTTCTACGCACAAAAATAGAAAAGTTCATGTTTTTTTACAGTGGCCAATATAATTTAGCAGATCTTTTTTAAACACAGATATTCATTACTGTGCCATTCAGTACTTATTTTTACTTCTATTACAGACAGCATGTAATTAAGTGAAAAAAATAAGACCATGAAAAAGTGACAAGTTTGATTTATTCATTTTATGCTTTGCAGTATCTGAACATCATAGTCTTGAGCTACAGAAAATACCTTCAGAAAAGCATTTTTATGATGTGTGCTACGCAATTAACAGAATAAAGACCTTGTCTTTACCACAAGGGTAATTATTCTTGTTTAGATACAAGTGAAGGGAAAAGGGATGAAGGAAACAAAGATAAAGAATAGTAGTTTAAGACACACAAACACCTTGTATCAAGTTGGCATATCTCTGTTTGTCTTTCTATCAGTGAATTATTTGCAAATTACCTATTTCAGAAAGCCAAATAAAGTGAAGAAAAAGCAGCAGCTTTACACACCAGAACTGGAGAACTTCCAGAGGAAATGGATGGCAGAAAAGACAATTCTGATAAGGCACCCAGGATAACATCACAAGAAGAGAAAAGGAAACAAAGTGCTGTGTGATAAATTTGAATGGTATGTACAGATTTCAAAATAAAGACTCTAAACCGGACAAGCTAAGGAGACGAGATAAAGAACCCCATCCACAAGTTGCAGTTTCCTCATATACAGATAAAAGAAAGAAATTAAGGATTTTGAATGACAGTTAATTTTTCCAGAAATTTGAGAAACACTAGCAACCTATCAAACTCTGAGACATCAATATCTGACAGACACAGAATGCTAAAGCAGAGGGGGTAACAACAGAAATGCCTCCAGAACAGGAAAGCCATCATCCAGAAAGAAAAATGTGAATGGCATATTTTAAGTATCTGAACACCACTTTCCACCCCCATTACAAAACAGACAAAAAAAAAAAAAAAAGAAAAGTAGCATGTGTCTGAACTTTGTAACAACTTGAGGGGCTTCCCCAAATATTCCTCATGTCAAGACTCCCATTTCCAAGCACATCATACAACACTTGACAGTGATCCAGCTACAGAATTTCAGGCCACAACTTGATACTGGATGAACTTTTAGGAGAGAAACTCCAAGTTTCTTGAAACTGGAGAATTATGCCTAAATCCAGCACCTCATTTGTGAAAGGATTAACCAAAGATAAACTTAAAGAAGCTAAGCCATCATCACTTCTTTATTTACAATCATCGCTAAAAACATTTTGCAAATAAAAGCACAGCATACAGAGATGCACGAACTGTAAAGAGATTACAGATTTCCTTTGAGAAACAGAGATTTCCTCTCTACTCCTTCCCAGTTTCTCAAACCTTGTGAACCAAGGAGACTCAAAGAATGTCTGTTTCTAAAAAATACTCAATGAATCATCTTTTACAGCACCAGGTTCGCAAGCAATTCCTTACAGAAAATATACCCATTCTGCAGACCTTCTATTTTCTGAATCTTTTCAAAACATTCAAAGAAGTGGTAAAAAAAGCAGAGACCTACTGTCATCTTGTGATTTGTTCACAATCAGTTAATAGCAGCCCCACCATTTTTTCTTAGTACTTTGTTTGCTGACAGTGCAGCAGTAAAGTTAATAGACAAAAGCATACTGTAAGCATTTTTCAAAAAGTGGAAGTTCTGATAAGAAAATGCCCCTGAAATGACAGCAATTAGTCATTGTAATAATTAATTAAGAAGGTGGTATCTCAAGTTGCTAGCTTTATTGCTATTTCTGCTAAAAATTAATTTAATGAAACGGTCAAATTGAAGCATCATTCCAACAGCACAAAGTCACATTTTCATTACTGTCTTTTGGTACAAAGTTTAAACTATGTGCCTCTTTCAGCACATACATGGCATTCTGAACAGTAACCCATTGCCTTTCCTTAGACCTGAAAAAGTTCAAATCACCATTTCCACTGGAAAGCCTTAAAAATAATCAGAAAACATGCATTTTTCAAAATACCTTTCAGTGAGCAAGTGTCATTTGCTGCCAGTTGTTCTCACCTGATCAAAGAGATCTGTACCATCAGTTCCTGCTGCTTTCATTAGCTCATCCTCACCACCAGGATGATACTCCATGTATGGTGTGACATTATATACAAATCCTGCAGAAAATGGAATAAAGAAACGTGAGCAGCATTTCTACAACCACTCCTATCTCCAAAACCAGCCAAAAAGTTAGCACATATTAAACAGCGTAATGGCAAACAGTAGACATGATCAGAACAAACAGCATGACTTTCAAAAACAAGAATGTCAGTTACACGATCATATAGAGCACAAGAGATATTGTATTATATAGAGATGCAAATCCTACAAAGCCATACCGCTTATCTCAGTGAACGTCTGGAGAAACCTGCAGGGTTGAGACTTTAACAAAATAAACCCTTGAAGTTGAACATGATGTATCCTAGGTAGGGGGTAAAAGAACCAGAGGCTTGTTTAAACAGAGACATAAAATTGAGTCAGTTAGCACACAGAATTGTTTTCACTCTCCCTTCCAATTAAGTTACTCCTGAAATGTTGTCATAGTTGTTTCCCTACCACCCATCACGGCTGGAATAAAACACCTACAGGATGGAACTGTCTCCTGTAAGGAAAAACTGCTACCATCAGCAACAAAATTTCTGTTTTTCAGATTCAGCAATATAAAAAACTAAACATAGCCTATGCTCATTAAAGGCTAATAACTCTGGTAGCAAATTTGTCCCAGTAAAAGGGCTCGGTATTCTTTCTACAGGAGTACTATTCTTTGCATTTCCAAGGAGATAAAACAATGCTTCTTCATAGGTCTGAAATTATGAAGTCTAATTATTGTTGATATGCAAATGGAATCAGAGCCTGGAGAATGCAGCTATAAACTGACTTAACCACAGACATACTGTTGCTTAGAGGACTACTGCAGACCTACCTAGCAGAATATTTAAAGATATATACAACATTATCAAAACAGGAAGCTACCAGAAGCAGAACTGTGCCAGTGCCTTCATAAGAAGCTTTTAACACATTAAGAAGTGTATGTTAATTACTTCAGAAAGAGAGGTGCATTCAGCACTGGACCACGGAGATAAATCCATGGGACAATCCTCATTGGTAAGAACAACCATCCCAGACAACAAAGGAAGGATCTTTGCATATTTTACTGACCTGATCTTCTGATGGATGTATCCACTATGCCATCTTGCGTGCAGCACTGATTACTGCACACAAGAAAATGTAAGTAAATATCTACATAGATGGGACTTCCTGAACATTGGCCAAATGTTCCATTTACCACCAAACTTGCAGGAGAAAAAGAAATCTCAGGTGTATATATACATATATATATACCCCTCACACTTTTTTTTAGCCCTCCGACATACCCCTTTATGTACCTATGGTCTATATGACAGCTTTCTTTGACCATCACCACACTGGTCTTCGAACAAAGTTAGCTCCTAATCTACTTCACATTCCTCTCGTCAATTTCTGCTCTTTAACATAGAGCTTAGTCTAACTACCAACGCAAAGACTTAATTTAGCTTTGCCACAGTGGTCTTTTTTTACTCCCTGTCCACATATCAGGTCTACAGACAATCCACTGGGATTCTCAGTTATGTTTGTTTTTTTCATCAGTAGTTCTAGAACAAAGAAGAAGCTGAGATGGGAAAATTTAAAGACAGACACAGAAGCAGCATGATGGAGTTCTTCTAAAAACCAACCTCAGATACAATCAAGGGGGGTGGGGGGGGCAGATTAAAAACAAAACAGAAATGTTTTTAAGCAGTGATTCTGTCTGCAGCAGTAGATGTCCCTTTTTGTGAGAGAAAAAAAAGAACAGACCTCCACAGGAAATAAGCTTTCTTTAGCCCTCCTCCCACTATAGTTTTGCCAGTATGTGCAAGGGCAGCACACAGAGCATTAACAATCCTATTATTTTGTTCAAAAGCCAGTACTGAATGACATTTTACCCTTGCTTTCACTCTCAACCCCTTTAACGCCCAACAAAAACACAGTTACCCTCATAAAGAACTTCTTAACTTTCACAAAAGGGAAGCACTCTTCCTACAGAAAGGTCACAACAGCTACTCTATCTTCTTAATCTATCTGCATAGGAAGTGCTGTTATATCATAAAAAAATTAAGGCTATATTAATGTATTTTAGCCTCTAAATAATTCAACTAGAGAGTAAACATTTTACTCCTTTCTGTAGGACAACTAGGAACGTCATCTTCAGCACTGAAAATACTCTTCCAGCCAAGGCTATTGCTCCAAACCACCTTTTGCACATTGTTAACTTGTAACACATAATACTTTCAACTTCTGAGCTAGAATTTCATAAAAATAATAAATATCAGTCACCACAGGTATTTGTTATGCCAGATACAGATTACAATTGCTCTGTGTGGCAGCTATCATTTGCCTTACTAATTTTTATGAAGTGATACATACATACTCAAGTATGTAATACTTGAAGTAATACATACACACTTATTTCCCAAATACTACTCTACAGATTTAAGTAACATCTTTAATATTTATATGTCTTCAGGTGCTTTAAAGGAACCACTAAAAATATCCAACTTCTAAGGATAACAAACTCTCCAACACTGAGGACTGTAAGTACATGTCAGCATTTTCAACACCACATTCTTGCTAAGGCCCTGTTGTTTGAGGCACCACTTACAATCTCGCATTTTGTTATTTCCATATGCAAACATAAAACAGAGGTAAAACAGGCCCACTTGGAAAACTCAAGAAAAGCTTGAAAGCAAAGGAAAGCTTCGTTACATAAAATCTCTAACTTGAACAAAGTTGTGCCCTACTACATCAAGACTACACCTGGCCTAAACACAGATGGCCATAGTTTCTTTTGTGGTGTGGCTTCTGTTGCTGTTTGATTGGGTTTTCTTGCTGCTTCTTTAAGTATGGAAGAGAGAGACTAGCCAAAAAAACCCTGAAGCAATATCACAGCAACCAACCTCTTATACATATCCAGCAGTCCTCCTTTTTGTTGTGCTTAGCAAGCTCATCTTCGGTCACTTCAGTTAGCCTCCCTTTTAAACCAGTCAAGTCCTTCCCACTTTTAGTTAGTCGAATCCAATCCATAAGACTCCTTCCTGGTTTTAAAGGTACCTGAAAAATAACAAGTACACAAATATTATTACCTCTAGAGGAAGAAAGAGCCATTCAATACACTTTTTGAAGTTCCCAGGAAGGACTTGGGCAAAACAAGAAGTAACACAACTGATACTTGGGAGCCCTGCTCAGCAGTAAGGCTGCTTAAGGACACTTCCTATGTAGTACTCCAGGCAAGGGAATTACTGAACATCAACAAACATTTAGACAGCTCTTCCCAAAGCAAACTGCAGATACCAAGTCCTCCTTGGTGATGTTAAAAAGTTTTTCTCAGTGTCATTTGAGTTTTGGCTTGGAAACCTACGAGCAACAAAGAGAGATGTGAAAATCACGGCCAGGTAGGACGAGGTAGGAAATTTCACCTTCACAGGATTAATAAAGACTTTCTGCAAGCCCTACAGCAACTGGAAATCTCACCCAGAGAAAGCTGGAGACAAAGTTTTCCAGCTTCCCAGGGGTGTATTATTCATGGCCTGCCTGAAAGACAGAACAAAAATCTTCAGGATGTCTAGCAATTTCCTTTTCAACAGCACGACAGACTGGGAACCCCTTTGATCCACTCTAACAGCAGTGAGCAGGGTTAAAGAATCATGGTCTTGTAAAACCACAGCAAAACCAGAAGCAAGAAAACTAAAGGACACATAGATCCACGTCACTTGATGCCGCTTCAGCCTGAGTACGGGTTGCTTCGCTGTGCACAGGAATTTCAAACCGAAAGTCTCTGCCCAGGAGGAACCCCGAGACGGCCCGGGAAGGCAGAACAGGAAGCGCTACCATCTCCGCCTTCTAAAACGAGAAGTACGAAGTATTTTTCAAGGAGGCAGCAGAGCCAGCCCCTCGCCCGGGGGCTCTGCCAGACCCCAGGACGAGACCTCTCGAGGGAAGCGGCCAGAGG
>NW_010145246.1:0-2963 GCF_000699245.1 Pterocles gutturalis | reverse complement strand
CAGAACAAAACATCGGTCTTACCAGCTTCCTCCTCTCGTCGTTCGCCTCCTCTCGCGCTCGCGCTCTCTCGTTCGCCTCCTCTCGCGCTCGCGCTCTCTCGTTCGCCTCCTCTCGCGCTCGCGCTCTCTCGTTCGCCTCCTCTCGCGCTCGCGCTCTCTCGTTCGCCTCCTCTCGCGCTCGCGCTCTCTCGTTGGCCTCCTCCTCCGCTCGCTCTCGTTGGGCTCCTCCTCCGCTCGCTCTCTCAAACTTCGTTAAGTGATTGGAGGAACAGGTACTTAGTGAGATTACAGTCATTTTGTATCTCTTCATTACCCTTAAAGAACATTAATAAGGTAGGTTTCCTCTGCTTTCAAGAAAGGGGTTTTCTTACTGGAGAACTCCAGACAAGGAGGTCTGAATCCAAACAAATGTTCTTTTTACGAAGGCTTTTTTGTTGCTAAACATGTAATTAAGCAAGGAAAAAAAAAATGGTTAAGTAGCTTGTTTTCGGTAAATTTTACTCATGATTTCAATATTAACTCTGAAAGAATAACTACAAGTAGTGTTTGTTTTGGGCTGGTCAGCTTGTAGAACATCTTTAAGGTAACTACTCCTTCTCTTCCTAAACCACCATTTAATTGCAGGACCAGATTCTACAAATGACCTCAGAAACCCTTTCACTATAAAAATGATATATAAAAATTTCTTGCTCAAATGTGATAAACAATAACATTACAGGGACAGCTAGATTAAAAACAAAATCCCTGAAAATCGCCTGAATAGAAATAATGCATGTGGCTTTTCCAGTGTTCATTTGTTTGGGAGACAGGCTGAAGAGAAGATACAAAGGGTCGTCCTCATAACTGGACAAATTTATTTTCTGTTTAGATTTTTTCCGTAGGTGAAGGAAAGGTGATTTCTTCATCTGTCTTTTGTTTTTCATGATCTAAAGGTTTGGAGTTTGCATTGTCCTCATGCAAAAAGCAAACATCACCTTTGAAAACAAAATTTGTGGACAATGATATGCTTACTCTTAAACTGGTCAGAAAAAAAAAACTTTTCTTTTTTATCTTTAGCAGTAATATTTTAAAACCACATTAAATGTGGAAAACCAGAATATAACAGTCCCATTTTCTACTTCATGAATTTTATGTAGATGAATGAAAAAATATAAATATGTTGGCCTTCTTTTAGGAGAGTCTTGATTCTGCTTCATGATTTTGGTATTCAGTTTGTTTCTCTTCATGTATACTACAAGGAGGTTGTCTTTGTTAAATATGCTTGTGGTGGAAGAAATAGGTTTGTTTGGATTTTTTATTATTGTTTTGTTCTTAATCTGGCATAATTCAATTGAGAAGTGACTCTGCTTACCCTCATGTGGTTTGTAGATTTCAACAGTTGTGACTGACTTTCCTCACTGATAGGGTCACCATTGCCTCGTCACCTTGAGAGGCATTGATGTGGTCTTTTGAAGGGCTTACTGGTTTGTATATTCATGTACCAGCACAAAAAGTATATATATATACACTCACATTGCTTTATAGAATGTCTTAAGCAGATCCAAAATGTAGAAGATTAACTGGCTGTTTTCCTGTTCTAATTGCACACGAGCTATCTGTGCATGTGCATGTTATCTGTGGCTGGTGGTGGAGATGTTGGTCTTTCCTTCTGCTGTTCCTCCCTGGTACAGTCTTCTCAGCATCTGCAGTCCATACTCTGGTCAGTGATGCATAACAGGCAGCAATGTACTTCAGCCTACTGATTTGTCTAAGCTGTCGGTCAATGCAGTGATGCACTGCTTTACAGCATTCTCAGGGCAGTGTTTGGGGTGCACATCAGTTCAGCCTACACGTGTGAGTTGGGTGAGCAGAAAGGCCCAGTCCACTGGAGTCCTTTCGTCCTCACGAATGAGAGACTCTTCTTCTGCTTAAAAAAAAAAGAAAGGGTAGGAAAGCCTTGGGCATCCTTTCATATTGAAACAATGGGCCATTTGACAATCACATGCTCACAGCAGTAATGGAAGACTAGATTGAAGCTTTGTCTGGCCAACAAGGTCTGTCTCTGACACTTCTTTCTCACCTGTAGATGTATTTTTAGCTTGGAACAAGGAGAATAAACCAGTTAAGGTTTTGTTCCTAACATCGTAAAGCAGCCTGTGGGGGGTACTTTTAATGTTGTCACAGTCCCCAAATTTTCCTAACATCAAAATAATCTGAAAACTACTTCTAGAGGAAATGTCTGTGTGCATAATCCTGAGCATCTAGTTGCCTTGCATTACGTTCACCCTCCATCAGAGAGCAGATTGTTGCCTGCTCCAACACAGATTTGGAGTAGTGCTTTCCAGTGGGTATCACTCCATTAATACAGAATAGATCCATTACCTTTCCTTGGGCTGCTTTGGAAGTATGTAGTTCAAGTCAAAATCTGAGCTGGGAACCATACATGCTAGTGCTCGCTGCCTTCTAGACTAGGTGGCCAATTACTTTGTCACTTGGAATCACTATGCACACAGACAATTTTCACTGAGTTAGGTGTATGGAAGTTTAGTGACTGTTTTAAAAAGACATTTGTTGTAGGAGCATATTGAAGTCTTTCCTGAAGTTTGTGAAACTTCTCACATGTACTGGTCCAACAGCTGACACTAAAATCCCTGTTTCTCTAGTTCAAAACTTTGATTTCTTCCTACCCCACCCCCCCGCCCCCCACCGAGTTTGCTATTGTGAACAAAATGATTAATACTGTATGTAACGGAACTTCATATTACTGCTTGAAGTGTCCTCTGGTAAAAAGAATAAAAACTGTTGCAAGTGCCACTGCTCTACTACAAGCATTCACATTTCCAGTGACAAGAGTAGCCTAGAGAAGGTTTCTCACCAGTTGTCGAGGTACGATTCCCTTTCCATTTCCCTTGATATCAAAACAACATAAAGCTATAGACTGGGGAGGGGAGCCCAGGAAATCATAGAATCATAGAATCATTAAG
>NW_010145245.1:0-4197 GCF_000699245.1 Pterocles gutturalis | reverse complement strand
TATATATATATATATATATATATCTTTCTATAGTGATTTTTTTCCCCTGATACGCACATACACTGGTTAGTTTATCGAGCTTTTATTCAAGCTGGCTGCTGCATCTTACAATATTTGGTCCATCTAAATTACTGCACTTTGTTGTACTGTGAGTACAGCAACTCGCAGCCAAAGCAGCTTTTAAAATCCTGCCATCAGATGAAGCAGGTTAATGTGTTAGTTCATTAATTCAAATAAAAAAGCCCTCTTAGATACACTTTTTGTCTATTAGAGTGCTGCTGATTTGGCTGATAACAGCCTAGCTGTGTTGCGATAAGGTTCTTTGTCATTTTTAGAACTCATTTGGAACTAAGCTATTTCTTAGTTTTCATTGGAAACAAGTAAAGGAGAGTGAAAACTCTGACATCATCCACTTTTTCAGCTATTGTGAGCTGACAGCAAGCCCAGCAACATAAAGTAGCCTGATAGGAATACTATTCACCACTAAGGTTAGCGTTTGATCATTGAAGAGATAGGCACTCCAGGGGGTATTACTATTGACAGTAGAACTACAAGCTGTCAAATAGATTTTTATTTCAGTGTGGTGAGGATTTTGAACTGAATCTGCTTCTCTCATACAACAGAAGCACTATAAGCAAACCAAGTCATTTTATTTTCTGTTTTCTTACATGGTATGAGTGAACAGATGAGAATTAGTTTTAAACAAATTAACAGAGATTTAAGGCTTCATCTTGCTGTCACTGAAACAAAAATCGAAGTGCTGGTTAATGTTAAAAGAGTAAGATCCAGAAATTAAAATGAAATTGAAGAGTGTGACTCAGTTTGGTCTTTGCAGCGTCTCCCATTATCTCATTCTGATTTTCATATTATTTATGTGGGAGCATCACAAAAAGACTTCAGCTGCTGACTGTGACTCAGCTGAACTAGATATAGTGTACACATGCAATAGAAAGAAGTCTCTTCCTCAAAGACTCTGCATTACCCAAACAGAGAGAAAATACCGCAGATAGACGTGATGAAGGAATGAGTGATAGAAACATAAAATAACAGTGGAACAACAACTTATGTTTTGCCTTACGAATGGCAGTCACAGTGCACCTGCTGCTTCATGACTACTGAGTGTTTTGAAGACAACACGTTAAATTGTATAAAATTGCTGGGAGGTCAAGCTGATCATGCTGATTCCTTTTAATCTTCTGAATCTATGATTCTAATTGCTCCTTATTTTGGATGTTGTGCAGTAACAAACCCAGATAATCCATTTCAATGCCCTCTGTGCACTCTTCAAGCAATGTAGTGGAAAAAAATAGGATGAAAACTCTGTCTCTCTAAAAATCAATGGTAAAGTATTCACTGACTTCAGCAGCACCAGGATTTTTCTTTCTGTTTAATGGAAAGTGAAAAGTATTTTTGAAGAAAAACGTGTAACTGCTCAGTTTAAAAGACTCAATAATATGCCCTGTTATTCTAGTCTGTGGGCACTGAGAGCGAGTCCTTAGAATGCAGCTAGGTTTTGAAATGAACTATTTGCTATCAGATCATTGGGCACATTCTGTATTTCCATTCTTTATATATATATATATTTTATATATATACATGATTATATATATATATGCACATATGCATATATATACGAGTGTGGAATATTGGGCAGAGGAATATTCTTGTTAGTCCACCTGGCTAAAGCCTTTTCTCTAGTGTGCTATTCTTTGCTGTGGCAATGGGGCTTCTTCCAGACTTGCACCTCTAGCTAGCCAGTGAGGGAACATGACTGTCTCAAAAAAAAATCACAAACAAAAATGTGAATTGATAAACTGATTAGAACAATTAGCAATTTTAATTACATAAAGCAGATTATATATATCAGTTAATACATCACATTAAAGATGAAACAAGAAGTCTCAGGGTAATGATGGATTTTCTCATTAACTTGTTGGATGCAAATTAATCAGTTTTCTACCTTTACAGTTAGCCATAGGTTATGGGGACGCAGGTCTCTTCCTTCTCTCCTGTGTTTTCCTAAAGCCAGTTCTTCCTTCTCAATTAGTTGTGTTAATTATCCAGAAAAGATTAGGCGTACTTGACAAAATAACATATTGCTAATAAAACAGGACGATGTTTTCTCGTTACTGAGTAGTATGAATTGATGTGATTTCTCCATGAGCAGTGTCTAGGAAAGTTTTTCATCATGGCAGTGTGAGATAGCCAGGCTAGAGTTTGTACAGTTGAAGTGGTGTCACCTGCACCCATAGGAAGAAACTAGAATGGCAACACCCACTCTGCAGAGTGACATTTGGGAAGTGACCTAACCTTCAGCTGTCACTTCAGTAAAATATCCACAGAAGCAAAGGGAAGATTATTTCTGTGGAGAGCACATGCAAGAGATGAGTACGCTTATTCATTTCTGAAGGGACTGAAGGCAACAGCGCATTCGTGAGTCAGCTTTCAGAAGGCTTGAGCCCCAGAGGTGGTTCATGGGGATAACACAAGAGTGGAAGAGGAGGGGGATGTTGACAAAATATTATGTGACCATCACTACCTACTAAAAGTAAAATGTCTGCAGAGTGCTTTGGAGCGAAAGGGGTATTGATGCATAAAATTTAATAATTAGTTAGTGACCTTTCAGAGTGACTTCTAAAAACATTAAGGAAAAAATAACAGCCTAGATTTTTTTTTTCCACAAGACCAAATTTGGAACATAATCTGTTCAGTGAGTAGCATCATTGTGGACCTGAATAAAGGATCCTAGGTTCCCTAGTGTCCATATTTTTGCTGGAAAATCAGATAAGTGTTTCCCAGTCTGCTGTTTCAACAACAATGTTGCAAAAAATTGAAAGAAGAAGGGAAAGAACCTAATCTTGCAAATATAATAAGACTGGCATTAAAACTCCCTCTTGCTCTGGAATCCTGTAACTGCTTCTGCTGTTCCTTCAGTTTGGTTACCCCTGAATGACTGGAAGGCAGTAAAACTCTATGTATAAAAGATCTCCAAATGTTGCACAGAATAACAAAAAGCAAAAACCAAGTATTGGCCATAGAGTCAGAAACTGTAAAAGTAAAGATAAGAGAATCTTGTTTGTTTGGGGGTTTTTTGTTCAATTTTTTATTTTTTTTCCTGGAGAGAAAGCTCTTCCTTCTTTGTATTTTTCATACTTTTTGTAGACTATAGGAAGCTTCTCCTTATCCATCAGATTATATATATAATAACCAGTATATTATGCTGGCATATTTCACCCTGCTACTGAATGAAGCAGGGCGTTGACTCCTTCCTCCAGATGATAGTTGTTTTGTCTTTGATAGAGAGTATTATTTTATAGTAATTCTCCTGTGTTGGACGACACTGTAAGTTTTTGGCCACAACATACTATATATCATGTCAATAACATTTTTTTATCTTCTTTCAGATCGTTGATGTATTGAGGTGGCACATTTATGTTTCAGACATAATGGCAGTTCTAGACATGCTCCGTTTCAGGTCCAAGGAGCCTTTCTGGGACTGGCAATACTTCAAAAACTGATATGAAGTTTTAAAGTGAATGCACAACATCACACAAAATACAGCCTTTTCTCATTGCATGGTTGATCATGTGTTTCTCAGTGTTGGCAAACAGAAGTGCACCGTTTCAAAGTTTATTTTGATAAGCCTATTTTAAAGCTTCAGCATTGTGGATGTTAATATAAAAAGAATGTCTTTATTGCTCCCAAACATGTACTCCATGAAGGAACAAAGTGGCTGTAAGTTCTTATAGCTAGTTCTTTTTTCAGCTTGGGATGTGGTAAATTGCATTTTGCTGTCATTCTGTCTGCCAAGGATAATATAAATCTCATTATTAAGCTTGACCAAAGGGTTAGGCTAGCAGAATGGTTTTCGTATTGATACCTTCTGTAATGGAAAACCTGAGGTCGATTATTTTTTTCCCCAGCAGTTCTGAACACTATTTACACCAAATGCAGGCATTTTCCATGCTGTTCTTGCAATATGTATGAAGTATTTCACTACACAGTCTTCACATCGTTTCCCTGTTCCGGCTGCACCGCACCGTGTCTGGCTCACCGCTGTTACAGCGGGTTAGGAAGCGCTGAATACATGATAAATGTGGATGAGGGAAGCAGCCCAAACCTCACCACGTGCAGCAGCGCACACGCACCAAACGGCCGCGCTCTGTCGCTCCTGGCACCCGAAGGGATGCGCGTTGT
>NW_010145244.1:0-9091 GCF_000699245.1 Pterocles gutturalis | reverse complement strand
TGTGATTCTGTGATTCTGTGAAAAGATGTATTATGTCATATGGTTCATCATTCTGGTGATTCATAATTGCTCCTTGTCATTTTTTCAACAGAGTTTTGCATGATTTAGTTCTAAATGTTCAAGAGAAATATCTCTCTTAATTTCCCACAGGAGACTATATTGGCTGCAAGAGCTTATTGCAAGGCAGTTTTTATTAAGTTCAGTCTAATATCTGTTGTTTCTATAAATCACTATAAAAAGATTTTTACAGGTCTGAAATAGTAGAGGATTTGTTAAATTAAAATTTGTTAAGAGAAAACCATTTCTGATGTGTCAGTGAGATGAAGAACAGAAAAGAAATCTTAGCAGACAAATTATATAGCAGTAAGTGTATGAGGACTGATGGTGTGGACATCGTTACTGGGTTTCATAAGTCGAAGCACTGATAGGTGGAGTTAACTAAGCATAAGAGTAGCTGTATTTTAGTTTTATCATTATGGGTTTTGACTAATCTTTCACATTAATATTTTTCCTTAGTTTTTTCAAGTTACAGTGGTCACAGATCCCCCTGAACAGATACAGCTGCATTTGCTTCATGTGCTAGTTAAGTCAATAGGCCCACATGTGAACTTAGAGGTCTTCATGTACGTATATCCATGTGAAATTAAAGTCTTTGCTGCATTTCTTCTGGAATTAATGTTAATTTACTCCTGTCTTTTAGCATATATATTTTTTTCAGTTTTTTTTCTTTCTTTTTTTTTTTTAATTTTAAATCATTTATAGCTATATCTAGTCTGGTATTGATAAATCTTACTTCTGTTACCAGTAACTGGACTTAATTTTATTTCCTCCTTTTCCAGATAGTATGAATGTTACTTAAATGCTTCCATTTAATCCTCTCCACTCTTTGAAATTCTCCTGAAAAAAAACGTGAAATAGAACAACAGCTATAAAATAATTTCAGTGAGAAACAGTAAATGGGGACAGTCTTGTAGCTGTTTCTATAGATCTAGAAATGAAAATAAAACCACTGAATTTTAAAACTTCCTTTTGACAGGCTGTTCCTAACATTATTAAAAGTGACCTCATGCTTTTTTCCCTTCATTTTAATGATTACAAGTTTTTGGTTAATACTTGGTATTAAATAGCCTGAAGGAAACCAGAGCAAACTAATGGAACAACCCAGGGATGTTTTGGAGGACACACTGGTGTTTGTGAAGACCTTAACTTTGGTTGCCTGGAGGACCTGGAATGAGATATTTTGTTTTGTAAGCAAATGCTCCAGTTATTATGCTGTAACACAGCTGGAAATATAATTAAAATTATTTATTGTGAAAAAAAAGTCATTTTTCCCCCCCAGACTGTCTCAAGAGTAGGCATAACCTCTCAATCCAATCTTCAATCCCTCCCATTACACAGGTCCATCTAACTAATTCTGCAGAGTTTTTGAAGTAATGGATCCTCAGCTTCCAACTGCTTGTTTCACAGATAAGCTTAGGGGAACCCAAGCTGAATTTTTGGCTAACCCTGAACTAAGATTTCAAAACTGATTGCGCAAAACTTATCGGAAAAAGACCAAAAATGCAGAGAGAATCACAGGCAAAGACAAATTGCCATGCTTTTGTCATGTAGAAATGCTCACTGTGTATTGCCAACATGTGCCTTATCTACTGTCTTGAGATATTTAATACTTAGGAAGCAAACAGGTTGAAATAAATTCTTCTGAACAATGTGAGTCCTCAAGAATATGAAGGTTTAAGTTTGCCTGGAACTGAGTTTGTTTTCTTTTATACTACAGCAAGTACGTTTATGTTACACAGAAGGTAGTCTTAGTTCTGAGTCACACAACACAGTGTGATTTTTCCCTGAAAAAGTTATTATATTTCTTATATAAAAATGTGGACAAAAGGGAATTCTGAATGAAAGAAGCACTTTCTGCTTTATACTTATGCAAAATGCTTTGGTTAATCTTATAATCTGTGGAAGGTAAATGCATAGTGCATATGGAGTTTATGAAAGAATTCTGTAATATGTTTATATGTTTGCATATTAAACTGAAGCCAGAATGTCAAGATTTGAACTAACTTTTGTTAAATTCTTTTTTTCTCTCTTTTTTTTAATTTTTTTTTTTTTTCTGGAAAAAATACTTTGTCAGGAGTCACATGTAGGAATACATGAGAATGGAAGACAAAGAGACAGGACGACACCAATCAAAGAATTCCCTTGTGTCCTATTTTTAAAACTTGGGCACATATTTAACATGAAATATTATAATGTCTGGTAACAATTGCTATCCTTCAATTACATATGTAATTCAAGGATCTTCTGTTATGCTTTTGGTAAAGATTTGGTAGACAAAGGGAGAAAAGTGACTAAAAGTACATAATGTGCAGGAAAAAATTGCAAAGGTATTGGTCACACAGAGTTAATTTAAAAAACAAATACATTAAGTACTATAGCTGTGTGTTTGTGCTGTTAAACCTGCCAGATCCTTCAATGCTCTTGTAATTTCTAATGTGGACTTAATGAGTTTGCTTGGGAATAAAACAGAAAGAGAAAAACAAGCGGAGGAAATAAAACCCCAATATAATGCTAGATGTGAGGACATACAGTAGGAAGTGAGAAATGAAAGTGCTTTCGCAGCCAGGGAAGACTGAAAAGCTGTATTTCACTTTGTTTAACCCCAGAAAATATTGCCTTCTTTTAGATAATTGCAAGATCAAATGGAAGTAACTTTGGAATTGTTTTATTGGAAGTAACTTTGGAATTGTTTTATAGACTATTACTATCATACAAGGAAGCGTCTCCTAGTATGGATAGAAAACAAGATTAAATTGATAGACGTGGAACATCATACAATGCTTGAGCCTGTCTGCTGCTTTCGCCTACATATATAAATAGTTATGCTATGTATATTATGATGGACGGTGATCATTTGTGTTGCCTGCAAGGTTTATTTGGACGATGCAGGTAAATAGATGTCTAAGAGTTCTGTCATCATTCAGTAAAGGACTTATGTTTGGCCTCAAGCTACACTATGACTCTTGTCACTGAAAGTGAGTCTGCTTTGTGTACCTATTTTTCCCATCTGTAAAACAGGAACAATGGGATTGACCTCATTTGATAACCACTTTGAGACATCTTGACAGAAGTATGTAGTTTTGCTAGGCAGCACTTGGTTGGGGGTGGGGGAAGAGGAAATTTTTATATATTTTGGACAGTCAAAATAAATGTCATAAATATATTGAATATTTTCCCTTTATGAGTCTCAGTGTAGTGACTTGTTTAAACATGCACAGTCAAAGAATACATCGATTACAAGTGACTGTATCAACTCACCCTTTAAAGAGTGGTTCTGTGGACTGAAAGACACTTACTGGGGAAAATCTTTGTTGACTGAGGATTACTGCATAGTCAAGGAACTGCAAGCATTAAAAATTGTATTCACTGATTCTGGGTCATAGTCTTAGGAATTAATGAGATGGAACTTTGTTCTATAATGTGCTGGTTCTGACTGGGATAGAGTTAGTTTTCTTCATAGTAGCTAGTATGGGTCTAAGTTTTGGATTTGTGCTGAAAACAGTGTTGATAACACAGGGATGTTTACTTATTGCTGAGCAGTGCTTACACAGAGTCAAGGCCTTTTGTGCTTCTCACACCACCCCACCAGTGAGTAGACTGAGGGTGCACAAGATGTTGGGAGGGGACACAGCTGAGACAGCTGACCCCAACTGACCAAAGGGATATTCCGTACAGTATGACATTGTGCTGAGCATATAAAGCTGGGGGATGAAGAAGGAAGAGGGGAATATTCAAAGTGATGGTGTTTGTCTTCCCAAGTAACGGTTACATGTGATGGAGCCCTGCTTTCCTGGAGATGGCTGAACACCTGCCTGCTGATGGGAAATAGTGAATAAATTCCTCGGTTTTGCTTTGCTTGTGTGCACACCTTTTGCTTTACCTATTAAACTGTCTTTAGCTCTAGCCATGAGTTTTCTCACCTTTACTGTTCTGATTCTCTCCCCCATTCCACTAGGACAGAGGGAGTGAGCAGCTATGAGGTGCTTATTGCCAGCTGGAATTAAACCACAATAAACATAGACTTTGGAAAATTTGAAAACATTTATTATTTCCCATTAATTTCAAAGTCCTGTGTGTGCCAAATCTTCTATTTCAGTGTTGCATTGAGAAGGCAAGGCTTTAAAGATCAGGTAGGCATCAGCCAAAAAGAGACAAGAGTCTACGATGCAGATCATTGACTAGAAGGAATAAAAGAGCTTTTAGAAAATTGTGCCTGAAACTTCTAGTAAAAAGAAGAAAAAATTTAAGCATGATCATTATAAAACCATTTTAATTGAAATGAGTAGCTGTTTGGAAACATCGACTGAATTTCTGAATCTCTTCTTCACATTGAAAAATGACAAATATATTTTGTTATGTAAAGCTAAATAAGCAGTTACCTAAAATTTGTGTTTAAATCCAATTTTTTGTAACTAAACTAAATAATTTTATAACTAAACATTTTTAAAGTCCTGAATATCCAGTATTCCTAGTGCTATCAACTTGTAAACATACTAACATACACAGGTGTCATTTGCTGTTGTTTGTAATGTAATAACACTAATAAAAAACCCTGGTATTTGGAAGCAATAGTCAATCTGGATATGTTTAGTGGAATCACGTTTCTAGTGACATAGTACTGATTATGTACTTCAGACTTCTTATTGCATGGTGTTCTCTGAAAGACAGGTGGAAACTTTCAAACAGAAGAAACTTCTGAAATTTGACTGTGGAGATCAAAGCACTAGATCTTGTAAAGAGGACTCAATGAGTAACATTACCAACTTCTCATTTCCTCCAGCTTTCTTGTGCATCTAGCACACAGGAACTGATTTCTTTAATTTTTTTTCTCTTGGTGGAGAGTAACTTGCACTACATGTCAGCCTGTTAACTTCAGAAACGAGACATGGAGACTGTCGCAACCCCAGAGAAAGTCCTTGTAAATTTAATGAGAAAAAGTATTGCTGTCTTGACCTGTTCTGTGCATCTGTATTTGCATATATTTTTGTAAATATTTCCTTTCAGTTTCATGTAAGCCCAATGGTCACTAAGCCTCCTGCATCATAATCAGTATTCTAAGCATAATTCTCAAGCATCAGTCTTACTGCTTTCCTAACTTGCCTTTTGCTTTCTTTCACCAAAATATTGTATTAGCTAAGTCACCAGTTTCAGTAGTTAGAAAGCATTGGCATGTTTCATTTTTACACTAGATGACATTAAATCTCATGCCAATAAAAAATATCTCATAATCTTAACTTCAGAATGCAGACACATTTTATTTTTTTTGCATCACAGAGAAGAAAACTGAGAGTTAGCATTATGCTGCCCTGGCAGTCTTCAGGTTACAATTCAGTATAATAAACAGGGTAAGCTCACTTCTCTTTGACTTCCCCATACCCCCTGCCATAATGAATTAATCAAATTTTAATGTTTTGATTGGGCTGTCTATTTTATTGGGTCAAATTAATTTCACATGAGTGCTAAGAAATGCACATATTTATTTTTAATTACCAGTAAACACATGTAGATTGTAACTATGTGGTACAAGGTATCCCTGAAAACCAGGAAACGTTCCTGGGTCTTAAACTGTACTTCACAGTTTAGATGTTTGTCTTTGCAAATGTTGTAAAATTCTTGGATGGAGATTCTTTTTGGTAGAAAATAAAGACTGTGATTATATTTATAAAATAATAATAATAAAAAAAAGCCTCTTTATGTTGCAGAATGCTTTTGTCAACTGTAAAGGCAAACCAGACTGAAGTAAAAGATATAGGCAGGTTTTGTAGAGAGGTTTCAAACAAAGGCTGTTATGTCTCCAGGGTGAAACAAGGAAGTAGACTATGAATTGTTTATGCAGATAAGCAGAGACAGTAAAATGTCTGGAACACTAATCATATGGGGTTTCAATTATCTTGATGCTGGAAACAATGAGAACTCTGGAGTAGTTAAAAAAGAAAAACAAAACAAAACAGAACAAACCACAAACCAACCAACTAAAAAAGAACCCCAAACACCCTTCCCCCCAAAAACAGAAAACACGGACACCCAGTCCTGCTTCTTCTGACTGCTGAAAAATCAGCAGACTGGCTCTAGCTGGAATCCCGAGAAGCAGAGCAACATGACAGATGAGATAAAGAGGTTGTGGGGACCTGTCCCTGTGGGGAAATAGGCTCTGTTTTTGTCAGGACACTATCCTAATACCTCTAATTTTTGCCTAAGGCTTGCAAACAAAAGCTGTTAGACTGTGAACCAATACATACCTGGAGTACAACACACTCGGTTCCCAGCTAGTACTCCACATTTTAACCGCTACACTGAGCAGCTTTTGGACTCTGTGGAGAAAATCAGTAGTGGGCAATACTGCAACCATTCAGGGCCTCTGTAGAGATTGTTTTGTGCCTCCAGGGATCACCATCAGAAAACAATAGATCCCTGCTATGAACCAAAAAAATTACATTATTACATTAGAAATAATATGCAAAATCCAATTTCCATTTATTTCTAAAAGAAAATAATTAAGGCTTCTTTTGCATTTCAGTTAAGTCTTGCCTATCTGACAGCCTTCATCTGGTTTTAGTTTACATAAGATATTGACAAATCTTATGGGTACATTAATGGTATTCTTGTAAGAATGGCATGAAACAATCCTTTAGGAAAATAGATAACAGGCAAACCAAACCCAATAGGAATGTAGTTGCCAAATTCTTGGGCCACACAACACTGTTTTCAAAGCCATGATAACCAATTCATATTGGTTTGTAAATGATGTACTTAAGAAATATTGAGGATGAAAGGGATCCATCATTCACAAAATTTGGGAAATGATGGGAAATTGATTTTACATACAATATTAACCATATATTCAAAATTTAAATTTTAATCTGAAGAATTTTTAAGAGCAACTTGGCAAAAAAAAGATAAATGAAATTACTTTGCAATAAATTCATATGTATAAAAATACATTTTTCAGAGCAAAATGTATTTGATCACTGTTAAGCATCCATAAAGTCATTCTCATTAAAATCTTATTGCATTTTAAAAAAATTGTTCTCCTTCATTCAGTGAAAATATCTATTTATTTAAGGTAGGTAATAACTTCAGGATTTTTTTTTTTTGTTTTAATGTATACTCTTAAACTCTTCAAGCAAGGCAAACTAGGTCCTGAAACAACTTCCTAACTGAAGTAGTAATTAAAAATCACTGGATTTATGTGGCCTGTTTAATACTGTGTCAGGAGATAAACCAAAGTTACTGGTTTTATAATGATACAAAACATTTCAAAAGCCAGACTGTCACTGAGAAGAGTTTACATGATACTGATTTTTGTATGTGGAGATACCTCATACAAAGAAATACAGAAAATCACTGAGGCATCTCGATGTAGCTGCCAGCTGCCTGAGAGGAAAGAAATATCTGACGGTGATAGGCAGAAGGCTTATCTGCTTATTTTTGTAAACTGTCTTTCAAAAAAAATCTACCAGAAGATTGGAGCTTAATGATATTTTAATAATGTATTATGCTTCTGAAATAAAACCAGAGAATAATCTAGGTGGGAGAGAACCTCTAGAGGTCATCTGTTCCAAACCCTGCTACATCAACTTTAAAGCAGGATCCAACTCTGAAGTTTGATAAAGTTGCTCAGGATCTTGTTCAGATGATTTTTTAATATTTCGGAAGATTCCACAAGCTTTTGAATGACTCATTCCAGTGTCTGATTAATTTGTGAGCTGTGGGGTTTTTTTCTTCCTGTCAAATCAGAATTTTCATTACTGCAACTTGTACTCATTGTCCTACATCCTGAAGCTGTGCTTGTCTGAGAACAGTCTTTCTCCTTCTACACTATAACAACTTACAGGATATTTGAAGGTAGCAATAAAATTATTCCTTAGCCTTCTTTTATTAAGACTGAAGAAATCTAGATCTCTCATTTTTAACTCATCTCTCATATTTAAGAATCTGAATGGCCACAGTGTCTACAGTGCAGTTCTCTGCCCTGTATTTTCTGTTTTCACAAATAAAAAGTCAGAGCAGTTGTAACTAGCTAGTAGACAAATAAATGCTAGATATAGAACAATACAGAATCAAAATTATATTTTTTGTCTGCCGTTTATAAAGTATAAGGATTTTCTTTGCACTACTTTGCACTTTTTGGCAGCACCATCAGGGATATGCAAATTCGCACTTCTGTGCTGTGTATCAGAAGGATTAGTGCTGGGAATAGCTCTGTGGCACAGCTTAGAAGATTCTGCAAGTATGTACTGACATCTGGTGGACGTTTAGCCAAACATTCAAAGAAAACAGCACTACTACATGCTAGTGTCCTCTTCATTCAAATAAAGTACCTGCAGTGGTTTTTCATAACATAAGTTCTGAGTTCTTCTTCCAACAACACCTCTGGGAGAAAGTAAAACCGGAGTAAAGATTTAGTTGACAAGATTTCTGTTTCTGTAGTGTCATTTGGGAAGAACAGATTTCCAAATAAAGTCTAATAATTGTCTGTTTTTCGTTGTAAACAAATGCAACTTTTAAAATATAAACATGCAAGTCAGACCATTTGGAGACATATGACTATGTTCATGTATGTCCATCTGGCAGTATATGACATATCTTAGCCCATCTCTAGATCAAAAGAAAACACATTATAGCATTTGCTGTCTTCTAGTGTTTATTGAGTGCCTGATTGTGGAACAGATACTGTTCAAGAACAAACGGATGTGCTGGTCGACAGCAGGTTCAATATGAGCCAGCAGTGTGTCCCAGCAGCAAAGAGAGCAAGCCACATCCTGGCATAACAGCATAACCAGCTGGTCAAAAGAGGTGACCATAGAATCACAGAATGGCTAGGGTTGGAAAGGACCTTAAAAATCATCAAGTTCCGCCCATGGGCAAGGCCCCCCTCCACTAGACCAGGTTGCTCAAAGCCTCATCCAGCCTGGCCTTGAACACCTCCAGGGATGGGGCATCCACAACTTCCCTGGGCAACCTGTTCCAGTGCCTCACCACCCTCAAAGTAAAAAACTTCCTCTTAATGTCTAGTCTAAATCTACCCTCT
>NW_010145243.1:0-32445 GCF_000699245.1 Pterocles gutturalis | reverse complement strand
AATCCCCTGATTTATTATTTTTTTTTTTTCCCCTCTCTCCTTGGTCCAAGGTTTGTCGTTGAGTGAGGTGGCGTTGCCTGGTCGGTTTCTAGCCGAGCGCTTCCCCGCAGGTTAAGCCCCACAGCAGGGATGCCTCCCTCGCGCGAGGAAGGTTAAATGCCGTTAATCCCGTCGGTTGGTCCATTTGTGGTGTGTGCTGGGAGTGCTCCTGTGGGGCTGTACCTCTCTGCAAAGCAAAATGCCACTTTGGAAATTAAAATGCTTATCGAGTTCTCATCGAGAGACTACCCTTCCATAATTCCGATCTAAGATAAGGCGGAGACCTAAAATGCAGTAAGCCGTGAAAGTCAGCTCTGTTTGCTGATACAGAACTGAAATCCATAGTTTTGGTATCAGGACACAGAGAGATTGTTTTCAATCTTCTCCTGACCAATGAAGGGTGCCAAATCGGGGGAAAAAATGGCAGTTACTCTGGAGCTAAAGCTTTCTGAGACACTATTGTTAGAAAACTCAGATGGGTAGCACCAGCTTTTTTTAAACATCGTTTTAAATTAGTGCGAACACAAGGTTTTGACAGGCACATCTAAACTCGTAGAAAGCTACCGCACCTTTAGCAGTGTTTATTTGGTAGACAAGTAGGTATTTATATAGATACAATGTATGTGTGGATTTACATATGTACATATTTACAAAATAAAGCTGTCTGTCAGCTTTCTGGACTTAAAACCTGAATTTTCGTGAATGAAACCAGTTTGTTTTTTATGTCACATTTCTCATTAGTGAAGAGGGACACATCTGACTCAGTGTAATTTTGCTGTATAATTCTGAGTTCAAACTTTTCCACATCTTGAAGTAGTGATACCTAGAGATAGCTGAATTAGAAACCTGCTAGTAAAACCCAAGATTAACCACTATGATAACTGATCTCATCTAAAAGATGAGAATTAAACAAGGTCTGATGTTCTACTTGTTTTCAGCCACTGAAGATTACATTCGCTTTTTATGATAAAAGAAAAATGAGGTATTTAGTTCATTAAAATGCTCAACTGTGCATTTATGTTTTGTCAACTCAGTTTCCTAAACGGTCTTAGTTAGGTAGAAAATTTGTCACTTCCCGTTATGTAGTACAGGTTCTGTATTTTTTTTTTTTTAAGTGATTGATAGAAGTACTTTTTGGGAATAGTGGGTTTTGTGGCATGTTTTGCATAGAGAATTCCTATATTCCAGAGCAACTCAGTATTGTAAAATATTGTGAGAAGAGCAAGAATTTAATGTAGAATCACATAAATAGAGATGTAATATTAGAGAAGTGCAAATTAGATTATTTCTGGGACAGTATTTAGTAATTCTTGGAAGTTTGGGCTTCATGATTTTATTTTCCTGGTTATTCCTGATCGCTGGAATATGCCACTGTTCCAAGTATATATTTTTGTTGTTACGGAATTGCCTTATATTGACTAACATGGAAGAGATCAAATCTGATCAGGCAAAAATCTGTTTTACAAGATTAATCTGAACAGTAACTGAGGTTATTCAGGTTGGGACTCTGTGGTTGCTGAACTTTGGTATACGATTAAATCTCTCCTATTTTAAGGTGAGATTACACTGAGTAAACAGCCTTGTTCTTTCTTTGTTGATTAATGATCTATATTTACACAAGTCTAATAGTTGCTTTAATGCACCATCTCAAAGGCCATGTAATTCTAAGTTGGAAATGTGTATAAGAATAATATCACTGTCATTAGAGGACTTCATTGCTTACTTTTATTGCCACAAGAGGATAGACTTTTCCTGAATAAATAGAGATAAATAGAAAATTATGCACTCGCTGGTGAACTTTGCAAATCTTCTGTTATAAGCAAAAGTATCTGCAAAATTAATTTACCTATAGTTTTTAGTGGTGTAATTTAACCTTTGACCATAAAATTATTTTCATGCTTGGAACAGGTATGCACTTTACTTATTTTGCTGTTATGTTCTATATTGTGGTGTGTTTTTTTTTTTAATTTAAGAGCACTTCAGCGTTTTGTTTGTTGTTTGTAATTAGTTTTTCTGAGGGGTTGTTGAAACTGGTCAGCTAATCATAAGAGACTTTTCTATGTTCCTGGAATCCTCAGTGAATGATAAAAGTGATAGAATCTGCTGTGCTTTATAACCATATTTTGTTTTCTACTCTTTCAAATTATAAGTATTTTCTAGCCATTGTGAATCAATGACTTGAAAAGCAGCACTTAACTGTAGTACTTCTAAAATGGCTTTTTGGTATAACTAAGTATAAATTGCAAAAGCAGATTTATCTTCTGTTTTCGTTTCTTGTAAGAAGTGTTATTTTTAAATGTTACTGTTTTAGTTGTGACAGTAAAGCTTTGCTTTACAAGTCAAAACATGTTTTAGTTAGTGAAAATACTGCTACCTTGTCGGTGACAGGTTGAAGCATATTACAAAACAAAAATCTTTTTTTTTTCCTCTGTGAAATCCCTTCTGGTCATCCTTGCTAATTTCAAAGCATCCTTAGATTTTTGTATACTTAGCTTTGCTTTATACATGAAATAGACTGATGACATCTGGCAACTGACTAATCAGCAGGTCTATAATCCCAAACCAACCCTAACACTTCGATTTATTTTTTTTTTCCTTAATTTGTTTTGGTTTGGTTTGGCTAGCCAGCAGATCAAATTGCTGTGATGTAACAAATGTGAAATGACTTGGAAGTACATAGCCTGTGGGGGACAGGGAAGAAGCAGGTTAACCCTGTGAAAGAGACATGAGAGGGATCTGAGGATACGGTAGTGCGGGTGACTGGGGATGTATGTGTAATGCTATTAAACTCTCTTAGCCCTAAATCAGGGTGGTCACATGCAAACTGCCAATTAGTAATAATCCATACTAACTAAATACATAGTAAATGGTGCTGAGGATAATGTCACCAAATAGCCTGGAAGTATTTAGTGCTACGTCTTCATGTATTAGGATAGATGTAGGCTGGGTGTCCAGTGGATGTGTGTAAGTGGTGTTACCTAGGGAGAACTTGGAGGTGTTGCCCCATGGGCTATCGGGAGATGGGTATGACAGTTTAGTGCATGGAAGGCTAAGGGGAATATAACACCATCATAGAAAACTAGGTTTCATTAGTTACACTGTTTACCAAACAGGTTTTTGTCTTAAAGTTTTTTGTAAAACATTCTAAATTTTCTTGATGAAAAGATAAAGCAGTGTAATATTTTTACCTGCCTTCAAGCTTTGCTTGGATTGCATTTGTAGGCTTTTCTCCTCAACCAGGAGGGCCTAACAATTTTCTTTAGAGAAATGAGCTTCGTGTAATTGCTTGTCTGTTTTATGTAAAGCACAAATGCTTTATGTAAGCGTAAATATTTAGAGATTTGTAATAAAGTTAGACTTGCTGGCAGATATTAATCTCTGCATTGAAAGCTATCAGCTGCCTACAGTGTGACTTGATGCTGTCAGGATAGGAACATGGTTAGAAAGGCTTCAATGTAAGTGGCTTCATGGATCCTTATTATTTAAATAAACTGTAGGGTTTTTTAGAAGACTGGAGGACTACAGTACTGAAGTATTTAGCTATTTCCTAGAAATATATAGCTAATTAAACTGCTATAGTGTTGGTTTTTGTTTACTCTCAAATAACAAGTATTAGATAGACACTGAGAATCCTGAGCTGAGATTTGATGGCAGAGAGCTTCTAATAATTTAGACAAATAGTCTAGAAATAAGTACTTCCCTAAAAGACGTGTACTCATCCTTGATACTAGTCAGCATGCATTCAGTTGTTAGCTTCAAGTCTATGTTAATGAAAGTTGTTAATTACTTTGAACAGAATGGTGAATTCTGAGGAAGAAGCAGCTGGTGTGTTGAGCCACATCTAACTGAGGACTGAAAATGCCAGGTAAGAATACTTTGTGTTTGATTTCCAATACATATTTTATAGTTACCACTAGGTGCAAATTATAGGAGTTGCTTCTGTCTATACATTTTTAATGCTGCATTACAGCTGATTTTCAAAGTGTTGTGGTTTGGTTTTTTTATTTGAGGGCTATTGTAAAAACTTTAATTACAATGGTAAACATGCAGTAGCTGAGGATTCAACAGCCTTTTTCAGTGGTGTGCCAGATTGCATTTTTAATTCTTCAGCTACAAATTAAGCATTACCTCAGGGGGGCTAGAACACCTACTGCTTCAAGGGCTGAGATGCTGCCGATAGCCGTATCGTGATTCACAGAAAGGCAAGGACTCTCAGCAACAGCTGATTTCGAATCCATGCATGCTCCTGCCTCTTCCAGATCTGTCCCAGTGTGGTGCTCCTCTGGGTTCTAGGCTCAGTAAGGACCCAGAGCTACTGCATCTCCTGGAGAGAATGTGTCACCTCTGTTACCAGTGTGCTGCTGTTCACAAACAGCAAGGGCTAGCCCAAGTTGTGCGCTGATCCTGATGTGTGTGCTCTTCAAAATGTGCTTTCTTCAGGAAACAGAGTAGATGGTGCCAGCTTCATCAACAAGTAATAGCCTGGCGTGTTTGTACAATGTTGCTGAATTATCTTTGTGTGGTTTACGTTGTCAGTGGAAATTCTTAACTGAATAGTAAGCAAATTTCTTGGTAAATTTTCCTTGATAAAATAGTTCTTGTCCTTTGTAATTTTAAAGCATGATTATGCACTTTTTTAGCAATGGTGATTATTGAGCTAGTGAATCATATTCTAGGTTTCTTTTTGCAGTTGAAAGTGAGGCAAAGGCAAAAACTAAATTCCGCTTTGAGGAAATCTTCAGACGTCACGCAGCCCTAACAGACAGAAAGAAATCAAAGACAGAAGAGTTTCACTCTCAAGAGAATATTGTGGTGAGTTTGGACACATACAAGCTTTGGTTGCCTTCCTTAACGGAAAAAAAGATCAGGAAAATGTATTCTAGAAAGGAGACGTAAGCATTTAAAAAAAAATAGTATATTTCTGCACATATCCTTTGGTTTTGATGTGGCTTTTATTTGGTTTTTGTGTACCAGCAATGCATCCTTGTAGTTTGGAGGTATGCCAAAATTATATGGAATATAATACTGGTAAAGAGAAAGTGGCACATGCAGGCATGCACTCATCTAAAGTCTGCCAGTACCTTTTTTCCACTCACATTTTTCAGAAAAGTTTTAAGATTTTCAAATTCAGTATTGACTTTTGGGGGAGTTTGAGTGATAGGCTAGTAGAATTATGGCTGTAGAGGTATTTAATTTTGAGAGTATTACATCTATCTAATACAGGTACATCTGTTAAGTATCTCTTTGTAGCACATCTGTGAGTTGAGAACTGATAAGAATTTATAATAGTGTTAGAGATAATCATTAACTTTATTCTATTTCCAAAAAATTGCTCGTATAAGAATAAGAATTTACAAACAATATTAAACAATGTTTGAGACTTTTTTTTCAATTTGATCTTGGTAATCAGCATATTTCTGCATGTGATGAGCTTTGTGTTTGAGTGATCCTGTGTTTACATGTCTACTTAGGCAGTACACACATATAAAGATTTGTTTTAAAGATGTTTGCCTTTGCTTGTGACTTGTGGATTCGGCATGATTCTGTGACACTGACCTTATTAGTTAGATGACATTTTTGTTTGTGGCATATCTTTCATTAAAAGACCCTCAGAGATTCCTCTGTGTTTTGATTCATATTGTAACTTTTTTCCGGAACAGAAGAATAAATGTTTAATGAGTCCTGCATATACCAATTATTGACTTACGATGTTTGGCATTTCAAAAAAAAGCAATTTGTTTAAAAGACAAATATTCTGGTTTTTTATTTTCCTCCTGTTAGGTTTTATTTTTACCAAATACTGGAAGTGAATGTTCACTCTCTAATACTAATTTAAGACGAAGGAGAGGTATTTTATATAACATCAGTGTTACATGTATTTATCATATATATTTGTAATATGAGCACAAATTGTATGTTCATATGCAACTACATATTACTTGTAAATATTTTAGGCTTACTTTGGTTTTAAGATTGGTTTCCATTCCAGAAGTGTCTGATGTAAAAAAATGGTGTTTTGGAGTTACCTGGAAACACTTAAAGTCACAGTAAGCTGAATCAAAATTAATGGTATACATACAAATTAAGAAGCATTTTTAGGATTGGTGTGGTAGCCTAACTTTATGGTTTTGTTGAAGCAGTAGATTTTTACCAGTCTAAGCACTGAAAAACTAAGAACTTGAGGCGAACATGTGTTGAAACCCAATACTGGTCATTTTTAATATTTTCTTAAAGCGTGGCCGAATTGCAAGAGCGCAGGTTGGTTTTTTCCATGCTGGTTGCATTCAAGTAGAAATTTCTGTAAAAATAACTTCAGCAAATAACTAGTCAATTCTTTGTAAGAAATAAATGTGTATAGGAGGGGAAGAGGAGGTAGATGGAGGACGTTGGCTGGTTTTGTTCCAGTTTTCTTCACTTTAATGATTTAACTGTATAGAGTTTCACATAGCTTGAAATAATGTGAAATTTATCAGTGATGGTTGTCTTTGTGTCATAAGTCACTTTGCCGTAAATGGTCTCCCAGATTTGATCAGAAATAGGTCATGCTTGAGAGCATATTTCCACTGGAAATGTCCCAGTCTGTTTCTTTCTTTTGTCTTTATTGAACCTAGCCTTTCTTAGAT
Organism: Pterocles gutturalis; assembly: GCF_000699245.1. Classification (NCBI taxonomy): domain Eukaryota; kingdom Metazoa; phylum Chordata; class Aves; order Pterocliformes; family Pteroclidae; genus Pterocles; species Pterocles gutturalis. The sequence continues at coordinate 25,783 of NW_010145243.1, read as the reverse complement.
TAATAAAACCTTTTCCATCACAGTCCACTGTTTCCTTGAAACCTGAGTTCTGGAGCTGCAGGAGGTTCCTGTGATTTTAACCAACAGAGTGAGGGCGAGGAGACTCCCTGCCTGCTTGCCTGCTCCATTCTGTGTGCGCGTTGCCTGGAGAGAAGGGAAGCAGCCGGACTGGAAGAGGAAAGGCTGCTGTCTGTAAAGCAGGATGAGTTTGGAATCACAACCTATAGGAATGAGGGTCTTGTAATGGAGATGGACACCATCTGTGGCCAGTGAAAGGTCTGTAGCCACAGGTGCAGTGGGTATGAGGCCTGAAGGCATGGCTGAAAAAACAAGCAATTGGGACACAGTCAGAATGTAAATTTGCTAGTTCCCTTCCAGGGCTAACAGTCGTCATATTTATTTTTTACCAGTTGTGCCTCCTATTAGTTGTTAGAATGAGGCAATGCCCAGGCTATTTTACCCAGATAGGTTAATCTGTCTAAAGTCAGCATGGAAATGACTCATTTTATTTGGTTCAGTCTAACTTTCATGGTGGAAAAGAGGATGTTTAACTCAGAAAATGTCAGTGAAGTTTTCTACCAGTTGAAAAGCAAGATCCCTTTATGGAAGCAAGAATTTCTGTCCTAGACTGTAGTCTGACCAGCTTACAATATTGGGATGAGCATGCATTGGTAACTAAGGTTTCGTATTCAAGGCAGGACTGCCACAGATTTATCCATTTGAAACTTTTTACTTCCTACCTCACAGTGTCCACTCCTTCCCTTTCTTCAAGGCCCTGATGACAGGTTGGAGTCTGGAGTTGCATGAGGGTACAGGCAATAGGAGTCTATCTCCAGGCTTGAAAATTCTTGTATTCTTTTGGGTAAGATAGATGTTTCACAGGTTTCTCCCGACTAATTCAGTATTTTAGCTTCCATTTCAGATGTAGAACACAACCTGCTGAGCTTTGAGGTTGTACAATTTTCCCAGGGTCTGTTTCATAGCCCATTTTTTTTCTATAAGTTGACAGGCACTGAATAATTGTTGAGATTTCCAATGGCTTTTAGCCCTTTGTTTCTTATATTTAAAATAGGAGAACTGCTAATAGTTGACTGTATACTTGACCTACACATTTTCTTGATGTTTTCTGTTAAAATTTGGTGAAACTTCTCCAAGCCCAGCCTGTCTGTAAATTATAGTTCTTCTAGCTTTGAGCATCTACATTTTGTAGACTTACGTGAGCAATGGCAGTAAAATTGGTTCCTTAGTGCATAAAAATTTTCTTAAACATCCTGACTAGCCAGCATTACAAGTACATTCTTTACCAATTCATTTGTAAGTAAATGCTCTTTTATAACCAGTACATGTCAGCCCTTCGGTGGACTGGCAATGTCCATTCCTAATTTTTCAAGGAGTGCCTGTATTATGGAAAGAAGTCCAGGTACCTCTGTAAATCTGGTTGAGTTTCCAGATATCCTGGGCAAAATCGCTTAATGTGCTTCCAGGTTCCACTCACACCTATTTGAGAAGTCTTTTTAAAAGGGAGTAAGATTATTAGGCATTGTTCCTGCTGTCAGGTGGACAAGTGCCATGACCTGGGGCTGGCTCCTGATGGTACTCACCTGGTGTTAGCTCACCTGCGTGCATCTTGGCTGGTGCCTGTCTTGCTCCCCTCAAGGCAGTAGTGCGAGTTGGTGTGCTCTCAGGGAGGGGTGCTTCGTCTGCCCTGCTGTTGTCATGTGGCCATGGAGATGGTTTGAAAAAAAAGCCTTTTCATTCGTTCTGTGCTTTAAGCTGAGGAGGTGAGGTTCAAGTCAGCAACCCTCTGGAGTTACTCTAGAGACAGGCTTGTCCTCTGAGCTGCTTTTCCAGCCTAACTGCTTTTTCTAACTCAGTTCGAGTGTGTTATATATAGACGATTGCTCTTAGCTGGTCTCTTGTCAGTCCTGCATTTCAGACAGCGAATCTGTACCAGTATCCCTGCTGCTGCCTGAAACCTAATCTGATTGTTTTTATGAACCTCTTGGATTTCACTTTATCATTTTGTGACTCCCTCCCATCTTTCCTTTTGGTTTAATTATACCATGCAACTAAACAGTGTATGTGGACAAAATGGCCTGAGTTAAGATCATACAGTCTGTATATCTGAGGAACTGGTGTTTGAACAGCTGAAGCACCTTTGTGTTAATGTTCGTGGGATTTGCTGTAGTTTGCGATTGTGTTTTATTTCATTGTGAGGATATTCTGTATTTTTTTTTCCTAGCAGTAAATTTGCTATAATTAAGTGACTGCATGCTGCTGCTATTCATGACACATATTGGTAGGTGTATGTTTTTGTTTGTAGGCATAATAAATAACAAGTTCTAGTAAATATTTCAAGTTCTTGCAACAGCTAAGTTTCTTTGAGGAAATGATTCTTGACTTAGTTCAGAAACTCTTGAACAGGTCAAAGATGAGGGCTTTTTGTTTAGGATTTCTCAAAAGAATTCTACTTGGCCTTAATGATTAATGTTCTATAAAAGGCAAAAATCAGCATGACCTTAGCTATTAGTCACTGTTCACTCTTATTTGCCAGTGTGTTTTTACCTTCATTCCTTATACTCTGCAGTTAAAACTATCTGTAGAAATGTAGATAAGAACGTGGACAATTTATTAGAAAGCATTATTTTATTTTTGTTTTTGTTTTTTTTTTTTTTACTTTATAGAAAGCTTGCTGCTTTTTTTTTCTTTTTCTGTTCTGTATTTCAAGTTATTTATGTGTAATCTTCCACATCCTCTTAAATCGTTGACTTATGAATAAAGAGGATGTTACTAGTCTATCTAATCAAGTAAAAGCTGAAGGTACAAAGTCTTTTTCATGACTTGATACTGAGATAATTTATTTTTAGACATAAGATGCTAAAAATAAAGATACCTGCTGAAAAGGCATATGAATGGCTTTAGATTTGACCCATGTATTAGATAAGCATACTTGCATGAAATTCTAGATGCTTTCTTTTTTAACTTGTACTTTATAAGGACAGTGTTCTTTAATGTGTAGCATTAGTTAGTCTAGTTAGTGCATTTTTAAGCTTGGTTCTAGTTTCAGCTTTTATTTCTGTGTTAACCTTATCTTGGTTTATTTTTCTTGTCACACTGCTTTATTTGACAATTTTCCTGTAAAAATAATATATTTCTTTGATTTTTTTCTCTTCTGGTTTTTTTTTACTCAAACTTTATTTTTTCCTGCCTTCTTCTTCTTCTTCTTCAGTACTTAAAATACTTTCCTTGTTCTGCATGATCTCTCTTCAAATGACAGATGTGAATAAAACAAGATAGTGATGAGGGTTTGCGAGCTCACGTGATTGAGGGCATACAGTATGGAGGCAGGTGACTTGCGCGTTGAGTATTCTCTTCTTTCTAGTCTTGGAATATTATTTTTGCAAGTGGGCATTTTAAAGTCAAGATCCATCCTCCAAAGCATGATTGCTGTTACAACTTCATTCTCTGTCCATGTGAATTTTTTTTTTTTTTCTTCTTACAAGCTTGTACATTTTGGTGATCAGTTATTACATGTATTATCCCTTTTTCAAAATGTTTGATGCAAACATCATACTGTAACTGGGAGAAATATCCCAGCTAGAAGGGGAAGACATCTGTGTTTATTGAGGGAGGAAGATAGCCTTGGAAAAGAAAAGATTATATACAGATACTTATTTTCTCCAATTTCTTTATTTGTTTTCATTATGTTTTAAAGGCCTTTCTGATGTTTGAAGTGGAGACTCCAGAGAGTTTTATTTAAGACAACAGAGTAAATGAACCTCAGCAACTTTATAGAAGCTCCATCAGGGAACAGAAATCTGTGTGTCAAGCACCCTGCAGAGTTAGGGCTTAGTTACTTGCTGTGTTGTTTGGAGTTATAACATGTAGTTAACCAGGAATATGAACCTGAAAGAGGGAGGAAAGTTTACAGTGTGTTTGCTTAAAAACATCAAAAACTGGCAGAAGGAGGGCACAGACAAATGCATTACCTGAAATTTGTCTTAGCTGTTTTAACTAGACTGGTCTTTAGATCAACTGTTCATCATTTTACTAAGAATAATGTGGGGTTTTTTTTCAACTTTATACTTCTAAAAAAAAGTCTTAATGGAAATCTCCTTTTTAAGTTTTAGCATGTTTTAATGTAATTTCCTTGTCAGACTTTGGCAAGCAACTTTCAGTAAAAGAGACAGCAAATAACTGAGCCTGAAGCCTGTCTCTAACTTGCATTTTAAATGGATGAAAATATTTGCTTTCATGCTGCATGTAATCTTCAAGTCTTCCACAGTATAAAGCATTGAAATTTGTTTATGGAGTAGAGTTATTGATTTCCTTTTTTGCTGGATATATGTAAAAGTCATTGATGAACATAGTGAAACTAAATTGAGGATGAAGTATCCAAACACAAAATGTTTTTTTTTTTTCAGTGTGGTTTATCCGTTGCTTTTCAGTCTGTTGCTTGTTAATTTTAAATGAGAAAATAACTAGATCTTTTGAGTTTATTTTACTTTGTGTAATGTTGCTAAAGAAATAACAGAAAATACTGTGTATCCTTAGAACACAGTTTTTATTACAAGTGTGTTTTTTGTTCTTTTCATTTATAGCTTGACACCTTTAGAAGTAATATTGATCTAGCTAAGGAAAGTGTGAATGATGAGGCAATTATAAACAATACATATAATCCTGAAGAAGAGAGTCCCCGATTTACAAAAAATAAACTGAGAGAGAAAGCCTCAATTGCAGAGAAAATAAACAATGATGTTGTTAGTGGAGAGGAGAACAAGCAACCTAAGTCTAACAAGAAGAAAAAGAAATCACTGTTACAAGAACAATTTAATGAGGAGGAAGATTTAGATGAAGCTAAATTGGAGAGTTTTGAGAAGAAGATTAATGATTTCCCAAAGAAGAAAAAAAAAAGTAAATCACAAACAGATGGACCTGGTCAAGAAAGTGATAGAAAGATTAAAAATTCTTTGACTGAAATGAGAAATGTAACTGAATTGGAAGAGGAAGAAGAGCTAATTCGAGCCTATCAGCTGCATGTGGCTAAGGATGAGGCAAATGCAATTAAAAAGAAAATAAGAATGAAACTTAAAGAACAGATGTCTGAATTTACCTCCAGTATTCAAAGCCATGAAGTTGTATTGAACAATGAAGTTGGCAAAAAGAAGAAAAAGAAGAAAGAAATAGTTTCAAATGAAGCTGAAACAAGGTACCATGATAAAGTGTATACCGTATGTCTGTGAATCTTAAGTGAAATCTTTCATTTTGTTTTAAGACAGGCAGAAGCTTTCTGATATACTGTACATATTTTTCTAAGTGATAAACTGGATTGATTCTGTTATGAAAAAATATTACCAAATAACTTTTTCAAAATGCTGTCAAGATTAATATTTAACTTAGAGATTCTGTTTAACTTTTTTTTAAAATTATCCTCCATTGCTATCTGATGTTTATTTTCTGTGGAATTCATTCTTAACTAACTTAAGATAATTTTGTGCATGGTTTTTTATTGATGAGTGGTGGCCCTGATCCAGCAGAAGTGTATTAGCTTAGTTCTGTTCACATGAAGGGTTCTGCAATTATCTGGAAATAAGGGAGAAATGAAGAGGGTAGAGAAATGAAAAAGGCAAGGCACTAATGTTGAGGGAGGGTGTTGCATTTTCAAGATACACAGATGATGAGTTGCAGAACTAAAGATGAGATTTCAAGTGGATTGATAATGGTGATGAGGAATTGCATCCATATATGCAGTAGAATGCAGTTGCTGACAGTAACTCATTACATTGCAGTGCAATGTCCCTTTCTGAGCTACAGCATCGTCCAGCAGAAGATGGTCATGAAAATCAGTCATTGGAAAGACTAGTTACATCAGAAGGACATGAACTGGAGGAGAGCATGGAAAAACAGAAGCGTAAAGCAGTGAAGGTTAAAAAGAAAACCAGAAAAGGTCTGCCAACAAAAATGTTAGAATGGTGTGCTGCTTTGCTGCTTTATCCAAGCCTTTTTTCCTTTTTCTTTTTTTTTTTGTACTGCTACAACAGTATTTGTCCATAGTAGTAACACAAAAGTGATTGAGCTGTTGGAGTTACTGATGTTAATTTAGTTATTTAGTTGTATTTTTGTTCTTCCATTTCTGAGGCTAATTTGTAAGGAAGTTAATTTGATGCATCGATCTAAAATCTTGAGAATTCATTTACTGTGAATAGTTTTGAAATTGATAAATACTTGAAAAGGGTTTTTTAAGCATAATATAATAATATTTAAATACATATGCCACCTTTACAATGTATTACTTAGATGCATATTCAAATTGTCTTTTTATTTTTTTATAATTTTTATTTACTTTTTGCTATAAATGGTGTATCACCACTGTTTTAACCTGATGCTCGATTCAAAGATAAGGAATACTTTTTCATGCAACGCATAGTCAAACAGGAGAATTAATTTCCTCAAATTCCTGAATTCCTCAAAATAAGAAAATAGTTTAAAAATCGGAGATTAGAGAAACTGATGATGAGGAGAGAAGTAGGTCCTTTGATATGTATGAGTTATGGTGATCTCACTGTAATTTCTAGATGAGGAAGCTCTGCTAACAATGTTTGGTAATTCAGAGAAAACACACATGGAGAAATCATCAGTTTCTGCTTATCCTGTTTTTTACGTTTTCTTTAAAAAAACAACCAAAGAAACAAAAATTACTCTAGGCTGTAGTCCAGCGCAGGATATTGAACTGTCTGGCTTTTAAGTCATTGTGGCAGAAAAAAACATATGTCAATCAAGAGAAAGACCTCTGATTTAAAAAAAAAAAAAAGTTTGTTAATAGGTATAGATTATATTAATGTATGTTCATGTGTATGTTCATACATGTTTAAAATGCTGCAAATCTGATAATTTTATTTAACCTCTTACATAAAGAATGTTAAGTATTAGTACTTTAGTATTGATTGCTAAGACAATACAGAGCATTTTTACTCCTTTAAATTGTCCTTGTGGAACATAGTAACCTATGTTTACTTTGTTCCTGTTTCTAGAAGAAAACACAGAAGTTGCTGCAGAAAATGACAAGGAAGTGAAGAAATCAGTAATTTCAACTCAATCTAAACTAAGTTTTGATGATGATCTTGTGTTGGGAGTTTATATCCATCGATCTGACCGACTTAAAACTGATCTCCTGCTATCTTGTCCCATGGTTAAAATCCATGTTGTTGATCAGAGAAGTGGCTTATACGTCAAGAAGGATCATAGGTGACTTTTATTAAAGTGTTTCTATTGTCAGGGGTTACTATAAATACATAGATACTTACCTAGCAAATTAAATATGAAAATGAAAATAATACTGAATGTTAAGCTTGCAAGGTTATTCATTAGTTTCTACATCTACACAATACATATATATACACCTACAGTAAATTAGGGTGGTATTTTTCTTTTCTTTTTGGCACTTTTAAATGCTCTGCACTACTGTGTTGGTCTTGAGATTCACACATTTACAGCGCAGTTCATTTTGCATTCTTTCCAGGGAGAACATTTCCTAAATCTTAAAAATATGTAGAAGCCAAGATTAGAATAAGTAAGCAAAACTCTTGTAGCATAAATAGCGTCTTAAATTTAATTCTTCATATTTCTGATCACTTTGGTTACTTGTTTCCACTGACATTATGCATAGTTTTCCTGAAAACCAAATTTTAACCATGTTTAAGCAGTAGACTCTACCACGGTTATTATGGTAACAGCAACTTCAGCCTGTAGCGTTTCTATATACATTGAAAATTGCCTTAAATTTTGAGTGGGTTTAGAATTTTTTTTTCTAAAATCAAACAAATGGTATCTTATATGTTTCTTTGCTTTCAGTAAATGAAAATACTGTTTTGTTTGAGTTGGCATTTTAAAGGCATGTAAAAGTTCTAACTGTTTGGAAATTTTCAAACAGCGAGAGGAAAGTTTCATCTCATGATGAACAGGAACACATAGAGCATGTTCTTCCTATTATGACACAACCATATGACTTCAGGAAGTCTAAGTCAACAGTTCCAGAGTGGGAGGAGCAAGTCATATTTAATGAGCGTTTTAATTATTTTATTCAAAATACTGAAGAAAGCCCTCGAGTAATACTGTTTTTTGAGGTAAGTTTAAATATTTTACATCAAATTTATGCGCATTATGATTTTCTCTTTGTTCCTTCAACAATATGTATTTGACTGATTCAGGTGTTTTATTTCAGTTACATTGGGTTAATAGCATAGCCTTAACATACAGAACTAAGTTGGAGGTACCAAAACATGGGATTGCTGATACTAATAAACATTTTCTGTAGCAAAGAAAACTGTCTTTTGATAATAGCAAGGGGGTAAGCTTTCTTATTAACTCAACTGTCAAACTTCTGGGAAAGGCTGGTAAGATAATTACAAATCAGGAGGGATGTGGCACCACATATAAAGGATATAACTTTGTCCTTTTCCACATTCTTGAAATCTGAAAAGAAGCTTAAAAGTACCAGAAACTCAAAGATGGAGTTTGCTTGCTTGTAGCAACACCTCATTTCCCTTGCACCAATGAGCAAGCTATTGCATTGTTTTCCATTAACATTTTAGACCTATTTCTCCTCTCCTGTTTTTTACAAAGTGATTATTAATTTGACCTCCAATACAATTATGCTTAAAGGAAAAACTGTAAGGTATGTATTCAACATGATTTTGAGCTTAAGTATTTTAATATTTGTAAAGAGTTAACTTGAAAATGGGAACCTAATGTTTTTTATATTTTAACTATATGGTGATATTTGTTTCTTTATCTTCTGTGATATTCATAAATGAACACATTTATAGATTTGAGTGTCCTTAGTTGCTTAAGACAAAAGGGACTACATTTGTATGTAAAGATTCTTCATGGAAATAATGTTAATGATGGGTCCAAAAGTATGTCTACACTGAAAGCATGTTGTTTGAATTCAGCATGGTTTATGAAATATCAGTTTGAATATAGCATGATTCCAAGTGGTTTTTTTTGTGTACCAGATAAACCTCCAGGGGTTGTCATTAACAAGAAAAATGAAGAATCTTACGGACATCACTGCAGTGTTCAAAGTCAGGTTGGACTCGGCTATGAGCAACCTGATCCAGTGAAACAAGTCCATGCCCATGGCAGGGGGGGTGGACTAGACGATCTTGGAAGGTCCCTTCCAACCCAAGCCATTCTATGGTTGATTCTATGACATAAGTGATAAAGCCAGGAAAGGAAAACTGACTTCTTGCCTGCGCTTTTCCAGCTAGGTTACCATGCATCTGGTTTTGGCTGTCAGATTTGTGGTCTCTATGATTTGTGAAATTACACATTGATGTTTTGCATTTTTACTGAGGCAGAAGGGAAGCAAGAATAGTGTTTTAAGACCAAGACTTTTGTTCTTTTTTAGAGCAGGTCGTAAATAGTCATCAGATAAATGCATAAGGATCTGTTATTTCTGATTGTATACTTGTGTGGAAGAAGTACTGTTTTTGTCACTGCTTAAAACTGAAATCTGCTTCATTGAGTGAATCACATCTAGCATATTTTCAGCAGTATTTTTATGATTAAGTATTTTTTATACCATGAAGTATATGTTTATTAGAAATATATTTATATTCCTACCAATACTTACAGATCCTTGATTGTCTAAGCAAGGATAAAGTGAGAGCCAGCTCTGATGTGCGAATTCAGGAACGTGGTTTCCGAAAAATTTGTTGGGCGTTTCTAAAGGTATTGTAAATATTTAAATGAAGAAAGAAAATCTCTAAATTTTTCTGTTCAATTCTCTAAAAGACGCTAACCCTACGAAGTGGGAAAACGTTTTTTAATATTTTCAGAAAACAGAGATGGGAAAACAAATGCTGGCTTGCTTGGTTGTTCTCTCCTTTCCCTGTTCCTTCGCCCCATGAAGTTCATAGTAACAAGCTTGACAGTAAAGAATTTTATTAAATGTCTTTTTCAAGAAAGTATAGAATGTGTAAGAATTTTTTTGTTCATGAAGTACAGATGGAGGTTTTCTTTGGGGTTTTTCTGTGTGTCATTGTCTCTGCAAAGAAAATGACAAATCCACTAATTTCTGTACCTCACCTATTCTGTAATCTAGTGGCATTTTCAATTGGCCAGTCGTTGAAAAGACTCCCTAGCCTAATTATGTAAAGTGCCTGTCATTTTTAGTTGCAGTGTTTGAAATGCTGCAGCAGAGATACAGGTAATTTAGCCAACACGTCATGTAACTCTTTACACTTTTTGAAGAGAGTTGAATGTGCCCATTTGGCCCTTAAGTGCTGACAAGGTATTACATACCTTAACTTGCCAGAGGATTGTTCATTTACACGTACCCCTGCAGGTGATAGATCTTGACAACCATTGAACAGTCCACAACATGAGAAATACAGGAGAGGATAACGGACTGCAAGTTTAGGGGAAGGGAGAGGGACCTCCATATCATTCCATACAGAGTCTCTTCTCAACTTTTCACAAGATGAATCTGCAGGAATGAGGGGTCTGGTATCTTGCAGCTGGTGTATAGCTGGTGGGAACTGTGCTTCCAGGCATTCAGCACAGCCTGTTCCTGAACAAGGGGAAGGATGGCTTTCCAGCCAGTAAACACAAATAAAATTGTGGCTTGTTCTTCATTCCTACTGCATTATCCTTTCTTCTGTGTCAGTCCAAGTAGAAACGTACTAATAAACAGTGGTCAGTGCTAGTGGCAGTAGGCACATACAGAATGAAAAATATAAGCACTAATTTCTATCTTGTCCTTTAGTTCAATAGAGAGAACCTTCCTCTGAAGGTGAAAAGGGTACTGCTTTTCTGTATCTTCTGCTCTGAGTCAGAGCTTTACCAGTGCCCTTTGCTGCAGCGTTCAAAGGGGGCAGGCTTGGAAGAGGCTCTTTGTGGATTGACGGTCCTTTGAGATCTGTGTGATTCCAGCTTTTTTAAAAAAAAAAAAAAAAAAAAAAGTGGTACTGCGGAGGTCTTCCCACATACAGGGTATTACTGTTGTGCATACAAAACATGTTTCAAAGCTAGGCTGTCATCTAAGCTTTAATCGTAGTGATTTGATCCTGGGGATGTTTCATATATGCTTACTTCATTACCACTTTTGGGGATAGTATATTTCCCCAATGGGAAGTGGATTCCAGAGTTTACACTGTAGTTAAGACGTCAGAAGTAATCAATGACTTTTATTACTTTTATGCTAACATTACTCATTTTTTTCCTCTTTTTAATCACCCTTCCAGCTTCTAGGTGCAAATGAAGTTCACATTGATGCAAAACTCCGTCTGCAATTATATTACCCGCCCCCAAGGACCAAGTCACACTCAAATGTTGTTGAGGTTTATGACTGGTGGGCAAAGTGTCCTAGAAATCGCTACCCATCAACTTTGTATGTAACTGTAAGAGGCATAAAACTACCAGAACATGTAAGTTAAATATATAATATATTTTATGTTTACAAATATACAGACTTTTCTGTAGGAGTTGGTAACTAGCTAGCCTTCTTTCTTTGCAACACTTGAACATAGGTTGTTCGATTAGCATAACACTGGTAATATCTTTTGGTATCATGAATGGATTTTGTTGCCAAAGCAGTATCTTGATTTGAAGATGGTAATGTCACTGGAACATGCTGAAATGCTTTTTTTATACAACAGTGTTGCAAGGTGGTAGAATGTTACTCATTTTTACTGACCCAGAGAGTTAAAAAAATAGTTAAAAATTTTGTATGCTCAGCTTACTTTCTGACTTGCTAGTTACTTCAAATAAAATTTTTGCTACACAGTTTTCATGTATTAAGTTTCTTCCAGTCTCTTCATTTTTCAGATGTAAAATGACAATGCATTTGAAGTTAAAAGTACCTTTTAACCTTTTCAGATATTACAGTGTTCATTTGAAAAATGTTTTTTCCTGATACTTAGTTTTGTTTGCCTTAAGGTTGCTCCTTCATTCTGCTCTATTTTTGCAGGAACAAAGTAATGCAACACTATGTGAGGTCCAGAGAGAGGGATCTAAAAAATCGTGTGAACCTTTTTCAGAGGAGAAGAAGGAGCCATTTAAATGGACAAGATTGCCTGGACAGGTGAAGTGTTTTTCTTTGCTTTTCAAAGAAAAATAATTTAAAGATCTATTATCTAACTTTATTTTTATGATATAAGTATTAGGAAGCAATAGAGCAAATTTTAAAAATACTAAACAAAATGAGGAACTCTCAGAAATAGCAGAGGATGCTTAGCATATTACTAAATATGTCTGATTTAATAATTTTTTCCTAGAACAGTCAGGTATTTTTATCTCCAAAATTCTCTAGGAATTTGAAAGAGCAGGGCTAATCAGGTAGTGGAAGTAAGACAGGAAGCCAGTTCTTAGATTTCAACATGATTGGAAATATGTTTTCTTGGTTTTTTGGCATGTGGGGGTTTTTTTTATTACCTCAATTTAAAGTTATTTTTATAGTGTAACAGGATTATGAAGGAACTTTCATCAAAGAACCTTGTTAAGAAGGTTCTTGCTGACTTCATCCTAACTCCTAGATCACTGTAGCTAATGGAAATGAGCAATCATAAAAAGGGGAATGTTTTTGCAACTGTATATAGAATGTCCATGCAATGATTTCATATATTTGTGTATGTATATATATGAATATATAGATAGATGACATTATTTTTCAAAAATGTTCTACAGAATTATGGCTTATTTTATATGAGTTCAAAATGAAATTAATTTTATATGTGGGTCGTAGCTGTATGAATAAAATAAGTTTGTTTTGAGTTAAATTATTGATTCAATATTGTAATGTTTTATTTTAGAGAGAGGTTAAAGAGTATAAGAAGACTTAATTGCATATATAGTTTCTAACAAGATGTGTTTACCTTTATTCTGAAGTGAACAGCATATATTCAATTATTTAATAAATAAATCTATTTGTATACTTTTAAATGCATATGTATCTGTTCATACTCACTTTTCATTCATAAAAGTAAATCTGGTTTAGGTTAAATAATCAAATAGCTACTCTGAATATTTTATTTCCCCTTAAACTTTGAATTTAGTTCTGGAGAAAAACACCTTGGGTGAAAAGGAGGAAATATTCTGGGAGAGAGGAAGGGGGACTATACCTGTGCAATTTTTTGAAATGTTTAATCTCCAGTTATGTTTAAAAAAAATCAGAAATTGAAATACAAATGAAGAATATTAAAGGTGATTTGGTAGACCAAAGGTTTTAGTGCCTGTGGTTAGTCTTCTTGAGTTCACACTCTAATCATTAAGTTACTAAAAGTTGTTCTTAGACTCCATAAACAAGCTTGAGTTATAGTCTAACTCTGCATCTTAGATTATTGACAAGAGTCATCATTAAGCGCTTCTTAAGATTAAGGAAATTATGTCAATTTTAAATTTTCTTAGGTTTTTAAAACTTGCTCGTTGTGTGTAGTAATGGGGCAGAAAAGAATATACAAACTAGATGTGGCCTAGGTTATGCAACAGAACTGGCTCTGTTTATAAGGTTGAATTTTTCTTTTAAATTCCCTTAAGATGTTAGTAGCTTTTTGGAAGTTATGCATGACAGGAACTACAAATGTGTTTTAAGCATTGGGTAGTTAATATTCATAACTGTGTAATCCCAATTCTTACCTGAAAAGCTAGGTTTGCCGCATACCGAACAAGCATCTCTTTTCCCTACGAGGTGGAGATATGGGCTGTTTCTGTGTTGGTTTCTCTCATGATGGGAAAACACTGGCAGCAGCATGTGCAGGGAGGAATGGCTATCCCATTGTTTGTAAGTTTAACATATGGTTTGTTTGGGTTTTTTTCTTATAATGCATGTAGTTTGAAATTAAAGGGCAAAAGATGTGGTTTAAATTGTGTTTTTTTAAAGGTTTTATTTTATAATTATGGTTTGCAAATTGTTCTGTGCGTTAAAGAGCATCGAAGAAAAAACTCTTTCTGTGTTAATAAGGCTTAAACTGGCTTTTCATACATGGTAATATATGTATGATTTAATGGTATGAAATCACAGTGTTCCTGCACAGAGGTCTAAAGGAAATACTAAATTGGTTTGTATAAGGAACATGTTTTCTGATAATAAGGTTTGAAGTGAAGTAACTTTTCCAGCCCCCACCCCATATGCTTTTTTGTGCAAGGTTTTCTCGTAACCTGTCATGAAAAATTAGATCCCTGGAATATTGTCATCTCCAGACAGACTACTGGAGGCTGCTGTCTTCCATGATCCAGTTCAGCTGGAAGTATAAATATTCCTTATTACTTAAACTTACGGCTGCTTCTTTACAGTAGCTTCAACTGCATAGTTCTTAAAACCTGCGTAAGAATTCTGAGATTTAGAGAGAACGGTATTTTAAGTGTACACAAGGTAAGTGTTTAAATAGAAGGCACAGTCAGTCCAGATTCCTTTATTATACAGCCCCAGAAAGTGAAGTTGGGTAGCTGTTGAAATAAAGAAAAAAAACCCATCCTAATCTGGTTCTAATAATTTAAAGCAAGTAGGCTGTTTCTTAAGGGTTAAGACATTCGTGACATCCATGAACCACTAGATGGAAGTGTCTGCTTGCTGTCCATGCATGCCTAGCAAATATTTGATCTTGTTCTCTGAAACTGAGAAGGTAAAGACAATTGGTTGACTTATGCTAGCAGAAACTCAGCCTAAGATTAGACTAAATTTTGCACTAATAATTGCATATAATTGTTTGTAAATACTTACAAAATTTTTATTTTTCTTTTTAAACTTTACTAGTGTATGAAATTCCTTCTGGACAGCTCCTGGGAGAATTTTATGGTCACCTTAACATAGTGTATGATCTTTGTTGGTCAAAAGACAATCAGTACCTTCTTAGTGCATCATCTGATTATATTGTCAGGTCAGTATGATGAAGATGTTCTGGCAGATAGCGTCAGAAGCACAAAAGAAAGTGGTCCAATTTCATGTTTTACTACAAACTGTGCTATAAAGTTTTAATTAAAGATTTGATTGCAGTGGGACTTACTCTGTAATATAAAAATTGTGATGGCGTTAATCACTTACACTGTATTTACTATATAAGTTTCTAATGTTTATGTATTTGAGACAAAAGCTTTTCTAGACACTATAGTGTCTAAATCTACAGTGCAGCAAAAACCCAAAGGGCTTTATTTTTCAAGATGTCACTGAGACAGTTGGAAGATTCTATCCTTAGAGGAATTGCCATGTTATGAATGCAGTATAAAGTTTGCAAGCTTGAACATGAGGCAGAAGATTGAAAATTTAGGATTCAAGTGATGTGTATGAATTGGCCACATTGCACATATGTATGTATTTTTTTTTAGTTTTGGGCACTTAGTTAAATAATTCAACTTAAATTGCTGTAAATTAATTTTGGTAATATTATTGCCAAGACTGAATGTGTATGCATTTTCCTCTATAATTAAAAAGTGTACTTCAGTGCAGTGTTAATGTTAGAATGATAATCTGTTCAAGGTTTAAAAGCAAAACCCTCAAAACTGTAGCAAAACATGAAATATGGCTGTGACACTTCATGATTTTATTACGAGCAACTTCATAGGTTTTCATAAGGCTCTTTTTTTTTCTCTTCAGATCCCTATCTGTTGTTTCTGTTATGCAACTTAGTAATGCTACAGGCAGTTGCATAATTAAAATGCCAGAAGAATTGTTAAATGATATATTGTACGTGTGGAACTGTTTCGCTTTTTTTTTTTTTTTTTGCTGCTTGTATGTAGGCATGAAGAATATTTTGAGAGCTTACCCCATGTTTTTGTTTTTTATTTGGAAGCAGATTAAATAATAATTTTTTTTATACTGAAGTAAATATAAATTTCCGTCATTTATGTTACCTGTAAGAAAGCCTGGCTGTTCTTCAATTCTTGAGTTTGTGGCAGCAAGTTGAAACTGTAGTGGTCTGCCTCCTTTTCTGTGTACTATGCATAGCCACTTCACGAGTTGTTAGTTCCTATATTTATTGTCGCCTTAAACTCCTTAAAAAGTCTATGTTCAGGCAAGGAGTTTCTTCTTTTCCTCCTTCGTATTGGGAGCATTTTGCCATTGAAGTATGGTAGAATGAACCCGATTGCTTTAAAGTCATTGTTGGTTTATTATCTGGATTGTCTCAGGATGAGTTCCAAGTCAACTTGAAGAAAAATTTGGGAACTTATGTGAATCCTTCTTTACATAGTGTTTTATATGTTCCTATTGAGCCTTCTCAAGCTTTAGTCCCACATTATTTGTGAGCAATAAATTATTTATGTTGTTAGAGCAAAACCGTTCTAAAAGATAGGTAGATTCCTTGTGACTTTTGCATATAAAGTTGCAGGTTAATTGCTGTACTTTAAGGGACTGCGATTTTGGAACAAAGTCACCTCAGAGTAAGCTTAGAGTTCTTCAGTAGCTACCCTACCTGGAAGGGTGGTACTCAAACAATTAAATTCTGTATTGTACCTGACCGCACTCTGAAATGTGCTGCCCACCTGTATTTCGTGATCCAGATACCATTCCCTTCTTTATGCACTCATCTTTGGGGAAGGCTCAATAATGAAATGTGTAACATCAAACAAAAAACACTTCCCAAGAAAAATCTGATCTTCCAGCTATGGGTGGTGAAGGATAAGGAAGTAGATGAATAGTAAGAACTGAATTTATGGGAAGAAAACATCCTTGAGATCACAATCACTGTGTGGTAGGTAATTGTTCTTTTAAAACATTCCGGAGTTTTATTTATATTTAGAGGTCCTAAATGTTCCTTTGTGGGTTTTTTGTTCTACTTTTTTTTTTTTTTTTTAAACGAGCGCTACCCCAGAAGGTCTTAATAATTTGTTTATAACTCCTGAAAGAAAGAAACCTATCCATTCCATTGAATTCTTTATGTATCTTTTAAAATGTGCAAAATATCCATTAAACGAGTAAGTAGCCATGAACTTACTTTAAAGACAGAGTATTATGTAAAGTAGTAAATGTATCTTAATTCTTGTTAGAAAGTACCATATTAAAGGATGAAATACAGGTAAAACAAATTGTTAGAATTAACGGATGGTAAGTGTTTGCAAGCATTTACCTCTAGAACCACTAGCATGAAATATGGCGTCAGTTATGCCTGTGCATGTGATTGCTTTATACAGTAGATGTCCTGATATCCTTTCATTTTAGAATGTGGAAAATAGAAATGCAGGTGGCATCTGCAGTGAGACTTTTCCCTCATCCTTCGTTTGTTTACACTGCAAAATACCACCCAGTTGCTGACTGGTTGGTCGTGACAGGATGTTACGACTCAGTGATTAGAATCTGGAATACAAATGGGAAAGAAATCTATGGGCAACTGCTACAGGAGCTTGATGGTCACAAAAGTTTCGTCAACACACTTTGTTTTGATGCAGAAGGTATGTACTTAGTATTACCTTTTCAAATAGTTTTCAGTTGAAGACCAACTTGAGTGTTACTGGTTTGCTTTATTTAGGCAATGTGAAATGCTGTAATAGAATAGAACAGTTTAGCTGTGTTTGCAATTAATACATTAGTTTGATGCCTTGTTTGGACGAACACAAAGGGGCACATACTCCCTGTTGCAAATGGAGAGTAATCAGGAAAGGTAAGTGTAGAAAGGACAGGCAAACAAATGTGTAGTGATCAGGCAATGATGACTTGGCAAATTTTGGTCATTGTTTAGTTTTCATTGTCCCTATAACTAGCTGCTCAGTTAGCTAATGTATTGTACATATTGCAGCAAAATTAGCAGAACATAAAGCACAGATGCTACTGTTGAGAGGAGACAAAGGAGATCAAAAGCCTAGCAGTTAGTGTGGAGAGGTGAGTTGGAAAAAAGGCAGGTTTTGCTACAATGCTTCTGGGTGGAAGAATTATGTACTCATGTAAAAGCAGAAGCAGGAGGTCTGAAAACAGCTTCTAGAGAACTCTCAGAACAGAACTTCAGGACAGGAGAGTGCATGATCAGCAGAGTAGCAAAGGCAGCTCCACCATATTGTCGTTCAAAGTTATGAGCTGGATACAAAGATAAAGGAAATGAGTTGGCAGTAGCTCGATTGTGGAAATTTTAATGCTAGACTGAACAAGTGGGAAGGTGATGGGACAGAGAATGTGAAAAACTGAGAGAAAAGGACAGATGTGACCACTGTGAACTGTTATATGAACAGCTGAAAGTGAGTGAGATGTACTGAAAGTGATTGACATGTACTAGTGCAAGGTGGGACAGCTTGAAGATGGGTGAATGAATGATACTTGCAAGTGTTTGACTTTTTCTGGTGTTAATGGCATTGTTAGTATTTATTTATGTGGTTCGTTTTTGGAGGTATTCACTGGAGCAGGTACTATGAAGAAGAAAAGTGTTGCATTTTTCTAGAGAATAAGTATCTGTGCTTAATTTAAGAACAACTGTTAAAAACCAGTATTTGTTCTTGTCCAAGGTGCTCTCAGTGAATATATAGGTAGGCATTAGGCTATCATATGAAGCACATTGAGCCTATAAATGCTACTTTTTTTGCTGGTTCTAGAAAATGAGTAGAAGAATATTCAGCACACCAGTATCTGACTTATGTGCTGAATCCAAGTTTATGGTATCAACTTATGTCATGCAGTATAAGCAAAATATATTTGCAACTTGTGGTATCATAGCAAAAGAGAGGAAAGAATTGGTGCTCATCTATTCACAAAAATAACAGAAAAAAATTGTTTCTTGTTTATACATCCTTTTGCATAGTATTCTTCTACTTATAAGATGATGTTATTTCACAGGGCTCCACATGTTCTCAGGAGATGGTTCAGGAATGATAATAGTTTGGAATACATCTGTCAAAGGAAGTCGTCAACACCCATTTCAACACTGGAGAATTAATAAGGTATACAGGTTTCTTAAACTAGCATTGTAATTTTTATGTGAACTATTCCAATCTAGTAATTTGATTTGAATTCCAATTTTTTTAAACATGAACTTTTGTTTAACTGAAAAGGTGTATTTTCTTTAAATAATGGTACAAAAGAGCTGATAGAATGTGCTGTGATTCACTGACTTAAATTTTTTGAATGGTTTTGCAACTTCAATTTTTTGTACGTAAAACATAAAAATGCTCAAGGTTTAGTAGCACTGTATTAACAGATAAATGCTATTGTATTAGGTTTGTTCTCGAGACACAGCAATAAAGTAGACGACAGGCTTTACAAATCACCTTTGTTCATACCTTGGAGGCTTAATGTTCAATCAGTGTTTCTGTCATCAGCTGTGTTTCAGAAGTTCAGAATCACAGGAGAGTCTTCCTTGTGGTTATGAAAAGTTGATTCCCTAGGATGTAATGGCTTAATATAGGAACAAAACTTTTTCCTTAACAAATATAATGAAATGGACAGGAAAAGAGTAATGGAAGAGAAAAATTAATAATAATCTGTTATTATTTAAATTATTATTATTATTTAAACATGAGGTTTAAAACACAAAGTTCTGTTTTTAAATTTATTTTCCTTCTTTCTGGAGGAAATAAAAGAAAATGATATTAAAAGAACACCAGTAAATCATTTGGAGGTACATCCAAATGGAAGGCTTTTATTAATCCATGCCAAAGACAGTACCCTGCGAATCATGGATCTCAGATTGTAAGTAGGTTTTGGGTTACAAGTGCGTATTTCCTTTTTGTTCTAAGATTTACTAGGGGAAAGAAAGTAACATAAAACTGTTAAATTTGTAGTTGTGGAGAAGAAAGATGTCCTAATAATCAAGGATAGCAATATTAGGGTTAGGAAATTGTTTCAAAATACTGCCGTATTACACACCTTTTTTGTGAGATTGGGTAAGGCTTTTAGAATAGGATATCCAAAAAATTATTAGATTACTTGGGAGTTTAAGGTGGCATGAAGGAGAAGACACTAGTCTCCTAAAGATTGAATTTACTTTTAGAAATGAAATCTGAGCATGAAAATAACTTTGAAATTATAATATTTATTTGTGCATTAGTTTTGCATTGTTAAAACTTGGGGAAAAGTATTTTGATGATAAAATGGGATGAAGATTGTCATCATAAATACCTAAAAATGCAGTGATATACGTATTATGGTATATTAAACAGGCCACGAGATATTTATAACTTAGTTTTTTATTATTTTCTCATTTTTAATACTTATGAACATGAGTCTTTAATAATAAACTAAATAAAAAACAAGGGGATCACAGAATCACTTGAGTTGTTGAGTTTGGAGAGCATCCAATCCAACACCAATAATCAAAGCATGAGAGGTTGTTACTCAGGGCTTTGTCTAGTTGGGTTTTGAATATCTCGAGGGATGGAGAGTTTACAGCTTCTGTGAGCAACATGTTCTAGTGTTCATTCAACCTCAAGGTAAAATATATTTTTTCTTAATTTTATATGGAATTTCCTATATTTCAATTTGTGTCCATTCCCTCTTGTCCTTTCACTGGGTGAAACTGAGAAGAGTCTCACTGCTGTCAGTTACACGCATTGATAAGAAAGATGCACCTGAACATTCTTTTCTAGAAAGTCACATTAAAGATATGAATGCTCTTTCTAAATGATTCATCCTTCATTTCATTGGTTCCCTTTCTCCCCTTGCCATGCAGAAAATCAAAGGTCCCTGTTGTTCTAAGTGAAATTACCTGGGGGAAATACCTTTATGCTCTCATAGCACAAGAAACTATGTTCTTTTAGAACATGCTTTTGTACATATATATATACTCTCTCAGGAAATCTCACTCTTAAATAATATATTGGGTTGAATGTTTGAACTAGCTGAAGACTTTCCAATCTTACTGTGCACTCTTCATTTTTTACTGTAAATTATGAATTATAACGACCATGCTAGAAGGCTAAACTACCCACTCAATTGAAGCATGAAATCGGTGGATTAACAGAGGGAACCTGTAGTTTCTGAAGCAGATAGTGTTCTTTTGTCACTACCATTCCTAAAAAGTGCAGAGGGTTTTAGGTTGGGAGAGAAAAATGGAGATGCGTATTAATTTCTAAGAAAGGGTTAAAATGGTGTGCAATTTCACAATTATTTTAAGCTAGTTTATCTGTAGGACACACCATCTCCTCCTATCTCCCACACCTTTGGCCATGTATTCCTAGCATTTCCTTTTTATCAGCTGTAGAGATCTTTTAGTGCAAGGTAAGTCAGATTAGTGAGCTGATCTGACTAAAAATCAGCCTCCAAATACAAATGATAAATTTTCATTTTAATCGCCTATCTGATCTAACTCATCTGATAGCTGCCCAAACACTACAGAAGAAATGAGGGAGAGCCTGGGAAAACCAGGGTGGAGAGGACAGCAGCAGGACTGCTCCTTTGACCGCAGCCCACAGTTACATTGGCTTAGGTCGATCAATAAACCCCAGGGTCAGATACCCAGCGGTGATAATTTTTCACGTCAGCATTAACTGTTCATTCCCTGCATGAGAAAAGAGGGGGTGGAGGTCACAGATCAACACAATTCACTTTGATTGACAGCTAGTTGTTCTTAACTTCCCTCTTTCAACTTTCTTTTTTGATCTTTTTGGATAATCCTGCTGTCCTGTCATTCAGGTATGCGAGCAGGGATTTGGTTTTGGTTCAGATGTCTCCTTAGGGTTTCATATGTAGGTTAGTTTTACATCTTGCAGAGCTCTTCAACATGACATCTCAGAGATACTATCTTTCTTATTCACACAGCTAAAACTCTTACTTGGGCTAATACGGTCTTGCACTGTGATCATTAGAGCATCCTTTTCTCTTGCTTGCCAAATTGAATTGTATCTAAGGTATATTTATTCAGAATATTGTTTAAAATTATTTTCCTGTCATATTAACTGCACTGCACTTCTCCCAGCATAACTCCATTGTTTCTGCAGTAAAACATTTTAAAACTTACTGCCTTCTGTCTTTTAGGGCAGTGATTGCCTATTGCCATTCTTGCCTCGAATTTTGCATTGTAGTACTACTGTTGTATTAGTCTCCATTTGGAACTTTAATATCCCTTTCCAAGCTGTACCTCATGAGGTAGCCTCATACAAGCTGGCTTATGCTTCTTTAAATCCTTCTGTATATTCTCTCTCACTTGATGCCTATAAACTGTTTGACAGTAGTTCATTAGTAGGTCATTAGTACGGTGCTGACCAGTAGTGTTTTCCTGCAAAAAGATTAGGATACCTAAGTTGCAAAATAATATTAAAAAAATGTTAGTAGTAAATCAACATTGATGTCTGAAATTCGTTGATTATACTGCTGTTTTTCTAACCAAGGAGACGTTAGTCTGAAGAGCTAAAGAGAGCTGCTGGATAAATTTAAGCACCACTGGGATGTAAGCAAAGTCAGGAAGCATAATGAAAACTCTTTTGGCAGAGCTTGGAGTAATAGTGCCAATTTCCCCATCTTTTACAAAGATCAGGATCAAGAAAATGCAAATTAATACATCCATATCCATCCTCTAGATCTGAGTATTTCCATTTCTATTGAAAGACAAGGATGTACTGTTTCATCTGTAACTTCAGGTGCAGTATGAAAGCCAGGGAAAAGAAAGGGTAAACACTGCATTCTGCAAAAGGTGCGTATCTATTTGGGATACAAGGTGTATTGATTTTTCTGCGGAATAGAGGGGGGGACTGACACTTAAAAAGTTAGATTGTCTGTTTTGAAAGTATCTGCTGCATTTGCCTACTATTCTTTATCTTTAGCTTGGTTACAAGGAAATACCTAGGTGCCACAAATTACGTAGAAAAAATTCACAGCACCTTAACGCCATGTGGCACGTTCCTATTTTCTGGAAGTGAAGATGGAAAGGCTTATGTTTGGAATCTAGCAACAGGTAACTACTTTATGATCTTAAGCCAGGTTGTCAAGGCTGAGGGGGAAAGGGTTTTGTAACCTTTATCGAAACACTTTGGATGTGGAATAAAACTTCAGTAAGACATGCTTAAATCCTGAAGCCTTAGCTCCACCTTTTATATAGCTATTATTAATCTCTATGATTTAATTCTCTAGAGGAAATTAATAGTCAGTGGTAGTATTAGGAATGGAGCACCCAAAGCTCAGCTTTTTGTGTACCTCAATTCTTTACATGGATGACGGTCTGAAAATGGAATGCACAAAAATGTTTTAAGTTAAATCAGTCTTTCAGTTGTTTTTTTTTTCAGATTTGGGAATTAGGCTTTTGTTGAGAACCACTTCATCTGTTTCCCAAGGGTGGTCAGAGACTCTGAGTATTTTTGGCCTTCGGAATATAAGGTTTCTTTGTGAATTACTCCCCAAACTGAGTAGATTCAAAATAGCTACCAAAAACTTTCTGGACAAATGTTAAGCAAATGTAAGATAAAGGGTTTGTCATCATCATTGTACAGTGAGATAAAAGGGACAAAAATAACAGCAGAATGTGGCAAATACTTTTTGGTTATGTTGACATTATATTCTGTCTCCAGTTATGATCTAAATAATTTTTTAAAAAGGATAAAGTAGATATTTTAAAACTGGCAGCTAACCAACAGTTTTATTTTTAATTTCTTTCCATGTTTCCAACTATATTAGCTTACATCTATACCACTACATAATTTGTCTGAAAACTTTAAAAAAGAACAAAAGTAAAAGGAGGGAGGAACTTGGTTATTAATATGTTTTCACCAGGTTTTCACACTGGCTTACACACTGTACTTGCATTGATAATGCCATCAGCTGAAGAGCTAATTTTTAATTTTTTTTAAAATATTTTCGTGCTCAACTTTCACTCCTATTGTCACTATTATATAATTGAAATCCACAACTAAGATAGCTATCTCTGGCAAAATGCAAGCACAAACAAATACCCTGGAACGCCACCTTTCCAGAACTTGCTTATCAGAACAAGAGAACTCGACTAACCTGGTGCATCCTCTGGGGCTTCCTGCAGTTGTTGCAACAGCACTGATTTTTCTTATTCATTCAATAACTCAAAAGCAACCAATATTTTTTGTCTTATGCCAAGTAGTACTTTTCAATAAGGAAACTGACTGCAGAATATTTATTTACAGTGGCAGTCACTGGGCTGTAGTAATACAAGCTTTAACCAACTGTTGTTTTGCTGTATCACATATGTTCCCATGGTATTAATAAACGTATTTCACTTCTGTAGGAGATCAGGTGGCCGTATATTCTGAACGGCCCTTCGCATCTCCACTTCGTCATGTTGCCTTTCATCCACACGAACACATGGTGTCATTTTGTGCCTATGGTAAAAACCAGCCGATACTTGTATACATTTATGATTATAAAGGTACAGTACAAATTTTCTTAATACACACCTCTAAATATTTTATTTTTGTAAGTGATTTGCTAGTATTTGGACTTTTTTTGAAGTCAAAAGAAAACAATCATTTGATGATAATACGTATCTTTATTCTGAGAGATATCAAAACCAAACTGGACATGACCCTGAGCAACCTGCTCTAGGTGAGCCTGCTTTGAGCAGGGGCTTTGGCCTAGACAGTCACCAGAGGTCCCTTGCAACTTTAAGTTTAAATGTTGTTTAAATGTGTTATCCTGTGTGATTCTTACAGCACTTTATCACTTACAGGCAGTGTCATACAAATATTTAAAAGCCTCTTTTCATTATCAAGGGGGATTATGGAGCCAGAAAATATTCTCATTCTGGAAATTATTGAATGGCTTAGTGGAATTCTCAATATTTTGTCCTGGCTGTCTTACAAAATAATGTTGAGGAGCTGTATAGAAGGGAATTAATGTGAGAGAGTATAGATTGTTTTAATAAACAGATGTTACGTCTGCAGTGTGATTATGTGAGAGTTATGTTTATTCCCCGTGTTATGTTAAAGAGAAGATAGTGAGAAATTATAACTTTAAATTTTTGATATACAAAATAAAATTTAGACTGTCCTTTGAAGGCTTTTCTGATAGTTGTGTTTTTGTGGTTAGCTATAGCAGGGTCACTGTTTCAATTAAGGACAAAGTTTCACATGTCATGTTGCATCTAGACAGTAGATAAAGTTAATACAAATTATGCAATAAATTTTGCGTATCTGTAAAAGATTATTGTTTGAATTTTATTTGCAGTGAACATAAATTTATAAAGCTAATCCTGTCTTCATACATTTTCTTTTTAAATAACGTGTAGTAATGAGATTACTCATATCAAATCTCACAGTTTAGGTTATTTGTCTGTTGAACTGGTTGACTTTTACAGGAAAATAAAGTGGAATTACTTTACAATCAATATTCAGTGCTAAACTTCAACCCAGTAAGATATCTGCATTCTAGAGAGCAATGGAAATTTTTTTGTGTGAAGGATTTCTTTAAAATTTTTTGACTGTTCAGCAGACAGTATCTTTAAAAAGCTAATATGGTAGTTTAATATATATATGTGTGTGTGTGTGTGTGTGTGTGTGTTTAGACATCACACAGATACCACACTGGTACTTATCTGACTGCTCAGCTAAGTCACTGGTGACAGTAAGATTTTTGCATAGGTTGTAGTCTTTTCTACATTCTTACTTTTTGTTCCTTTTTTTGGTTAAAAGCACGCACTTTGCTTTCAGAAGATATTCTTACTGCCTTAGTGTTGAAGGGGTTAATCATATGGTAGAACTAATTTTAGTCACTGACACAGTTTTAAGACTCCAACAGTATGTGTTTTGCATACACTAACAGTTTTATGAATATTTTGGACAAAACTTTCATGAAGAATTCTTTTAACCTTTGTTGTCTTGAGACCACAGTACAAAAAAATTGCAGAAGTCAAACAATTTGTTTAAATGACAGTAAGTAGAACTTGCAAGGCTGTGCTGCCATTCAGCGAGACCT